>NW_006408933.1:543121-544539 GCF_000296735.1 Chrysochloris asiatica | reverse complement strand
ATTTGATTTCTGTGTATTCAGTCTGGTGAGGTCCATGTGTATGTCTTTTATGTTGTTTAAAAAGAGTATTTGCAATGAAGAAGTCATTGGTCTTCTTCATTCTAAATTCTATCATGTGATCTCGAGTGTCTCTATTACCAAAGCCGTATTTTCCAATTACTGATCATTCCTCTTTGTTTCCAATCACCTACAATGATCAATACATCTTGATTGCATGTTTGATCAATTTCAGACGAAAGGAGTTGGTGGAATTCTTCAATTTCATCACCACTGGCTTTAGTGATTAGTACATAAATTTGAATAGTAGTGGTATTAACTGGTCTTCTTCATAGGCATATTAATATTATCCTATCACAGACAGCATTGTACTTAAAGAACGATCTTGATATGTTCTTTTTGTTGATGAATGTGACAAGATTCTTCTTCAATATGTCATTCCCGGCATAGTAAACGATGTAATTTCTAGATTCAAAATGGCCAAGACCAGTCCATTTCAGTTCTCTAATGCCTAGGATATTGATGTTTATGTATTTTATTTCATTTTTTACAATATCTAATTGTTAGATTCATACTTCTTATGTTCCATTTTCTGATGAAGGTCCCAAGGGTTTTATTTCATTCGTGTTATAAGGTCACCTACTTTGAAGAGACAGCACTTCCCCATTAGTATTTTAAATGTCTTCCAACTCTGTCAGCACCAGAATATAGAATACTGAAAAATACCTGTGGTGGATATGTGCCGTGGAGTCGGTTCTGACTCATAGTGACCCTGTACAGGGTTTCCAAGGCTATAAATCTTTTGGGGAGCAGAAAGCCTCATCTTTCTTCTGTGGACCAGCTGGTAGTTTCAAACAGCTGACTTTGTGGTTCACAGCCCAATTTGTAACAACTACGCTACCTGTAAACATCCATTAATAATTGCAACACTGAATATATGAAGCATGAATCTTGGAAAATTAAAGCTTATAAAAAATGAACTGGAACTCATAGAGATCGATATCGTAGGCATTAATGAGCTGAAATGGACTGGTCTAGGTCTTTTTAATCCATAGAAACATTCATATGGTTTACTATACAAGGAATGACAAAAAAAAAGGATTGGCATAGCATTCTACCAATTTCTTTAGTCTGAAATTGATTAAACATGTAACCAAATTATACTGATAATTACTGGTGATTGGGATGCAAAGATTGGAAGCAAAGAGGAAGGATCCACTATCAACACTCATGGAAACAGCAGTTAAGAAATCAAATGACAGATTGCATTAGGCAAATCTGCTGCACAAAAACTCTTTAAAATGTTCAAGACCAAAAATGTCAGTTTGTAGCAAAGGTAGTGAGAATGGCACAGTATTTCATTTTGTTGTGCATAATGTTGCTGTGACTTGGAACCAGCACTTAGCAAAAATAACATATAC
>NW_006408933.1:536276-542748 GCF_000296735.1 Chrysochloris asiatica | reverse complement strand
AGATGGAGGGCACGCAGTAAAGATGGCAGGGCAGTGAGTTGCTGCCTGCAGAGGCCATGATGCCTGTACTCCCGAGCCTGCCCACCAGTGATGTATCCACCCTGGCTTTGGGGTGCCTCATTGTCTCTCTTTTTGTCTCTTTCTGTGTATTCTTGATATATTGCAATTGCCATCAGGTATCTCCTCCTCGTGAACCGAACCCCTATGTCAGGCAGGTCCTGACAGAGGACAAAGGTGTGCATGACCCAAGCCATGGTATTTTCAATAGCTTCATATGCATGTGAAAGTTGGACAATGAATAAGAAAGACCATAGAAGAATTGATGCATTTGAGTTATGGTGTTAGAGAACAATATTAAAAATATCTTTAACTGCTAGAAGAACAAATAAATCTACACTGGAAGAAGTACAACCAGAGTGCTCCTTAGAAGCCAGGATGGCGAGAATTCATCTGTCATACTTCAGACATATTATCAGGAGGGACCAGTCCCTGGAGAAAGACAGCATGCTAGGTAAAGTGAGGGTCAGCGATATAGAAAAAGACTCCCAACAAGATGGATTGGCATAGTGACAGCAGCAATGTGCTCAAGTGTAGCAAAGGTAGTGAGAATGGCACAGTATTTCATTTTGTTGTGCATAATGTTGCTGTGACTTGGAACCAGCACTTAGCAAAAATAACATATACTTATATAAAGTCTGTTAATTTTCTTTCACTCTGTCTATTTTCTTTAATCTTCTGCTTGTCGTTGCTGGGTGTACATAGAGTTTCCCAGGCTGTAAATCTCTACAGGAGCAGAAAACCTCTTCTTGCTCCTGCTTAGTGTATCAAAATAGATTGAAATGTTACTTTTGAATATAATAATATAATGAAGGCATAAGCCATGGTTAACAAGTTATGGATCAAGTATACTAATCCAGGTATCAAGAGTATGCCTTTGGAATTCCAAAAACAGTCACCCAAACTTCTAAATTAACTTCTCTTCCTTGAATTTAACTGGTCCACCAGTTTTCCAGAAGAAATGCTTTGATTTGACCTGTTTCTGGAAGGCCCCTAAAGATATTAAGACTACTGTATTATTAAGAGACCTTGTCTGCAGCCATCAGCTGATCCCAGAAACAGGTTTAAACAAGTTTTATTTGGAATAAACCCCTGAATGTATAAACTGGAAGCCTAGTAGCAATACTTTCTGACTTACCCTTATATACCAAAAGGACTTGGGAGTGAGAACACAACCAGATACTAGAGATATTTGTACACCATTCTTCATTGTATCATTGTCCATAATAACCCAAACATGGATAAACACAATGTAGTCCATACATACAACAGAGTATGTCTCAGCTATAAACAGAATTGAAGATCTGATACATGCTATAACATGGATGAACCTGAACCTTGAAAACATTATGCTAAGGGAAGTAAGTGAGACAGAAAATGGCAAATATTTTATGATCCCACATACATAAACTATCTAGAATAGGTAATTGCATAGAGACAGAAAGTAGATGAGTGGTTACCAGGGAATGGGGGAGGGAGGAGTGGGAAGTAACTGCTAATAAAAGGTTGATGATGATGATTTAATCTTGGAATGATGAAAAACTTTTAAAATCAAATATAGTGATGAGTGAACAACATTGTGAGTGTGACTAATGCCCCTGGATTGTATACTTGGAAACGATTAAAATGACAAATTTTGTATTATATATATTTTATCACAATAAAATAAATTAACTTCATTTACAGAAATAGGCAGTAGGTTGATTTGGTCCTCAGGACAGTTTGCCAAATTTAAGGTCTTCAGATTTATGGCTTAAGGCTTAAGGTTTTGCTGTATAAAATAAAGCTCAGACTAAATAATATGACCTTATAGTCTTAACTGATGGAAAGGGACAAAAAAAGAAAGAAGATAGAAAAGATACAATATTTTGGGGTGGGGAGAGTGTCAAGAGGGCTATGTGGACAAAATAATATTTGAGAAACTGACGTGGAGCCCACACAGAGTCAGACCAGAAATCTTGTTTACAGAAAGACATTGGTCTCAAAGCCAGGTAAGAATGAGGGGCTGGGGAAAATGGCCACAAGGAAGACAACAGTTGAGCTTCTGAGTTGCCAGGACACCCACGGGCACAGGATATAAAAGGCCTCTCAGCAGAAGGTGCATCCAGATCAGCCCCTGCCTACTCCCTGAACCCTGCCGGTCACACACTTCAACCATGTGCAATACCAGCTGTTCCTCCAACTGCCAATCAGTCTGCTCCAAGCCTATGTGCTCTAGACCCTTGAGCTCTGTTCCCAGTGCCTGCTGTTCACTCCCCTGTTGTGGGAACTCCTGTTGCCGTCCAATGTCCTGCATGAATCTGCTGTGCAGGCCCTTGTGTGGTGTGGCCTCCTCCTGCCAGTCACTTTGTGGGATTGCCAACGGTTGCCCTAGTGGCTGCCAGTCCCTGTGCTGCCCTGCAGCCTGTGGCCAGGCCTCCTCCTGTGGTCCAGCCTGCTGTGTGCCTGTGAGCAGCAAGCCTGCTGGGTTTGTGTGCAAGCCTACCATCTGCGTGCCCTTGAGTTGCAAACCCACAGTGTATGTGCCTGTGAGCTGCAAGCCCACCATGTGTGTGCCCCCCTCATGCCAGTCCTCTTGCTGCTGCCAGCCCTCCTGTCCCACCCTCATCTGCAGACCTGTCTCCTGTAGCACTCCTGCCTGTTGCTGATCATGTACCTCCAGATAGCCATTCCTAGCATGGACAGATCTTCACTTGTTTACTCCTGAAATGGGTCCTTTGTTCTCCTCCATGTTCTACATGTTCTACAGATGAAAGCACACTGTTTTCCATCAGCTATCCTCCTAAACTCTGGGACAATAAGTTCCTGCTGTGGCAGAATGATGTGGATCCCTCCCTGATCCTGCACATCCCCTCAGGGAAGTCCTGGCTCCAAGAAACAGTTCTCTGACTCCAGCAAGAAACCAAATCCCCACATCAGTCCAATAAATCATGATTTCCCCCATGTAATCTGTCTGTTTCTTTTGTCTCATATGTCTGAAGTTCTCCTCTGAAAGTACCCACAAATCTAAGGCACTGTCTCAGGGAGCATTCTTCCCAATGGCTCAGAAACAGGTGTGTGTGGGGGGGGGGGGGGGGAGGAGGGTGCCCTCCGGTGGGGGAGAAGCCTGAAGATTCCATGTCACACCTTTTCTTTGAGACTCACTTTGTGGCTGAAAAGGGGATAGAGAAAAATCCTCCACACCTGAGGCAGGGGTGAGATACAGGACTGAATCCAGAAAATATAATACTGAAATGATTTTTACAACAGCAAAAAGGAAGGAAAGGTCCACCACTAATACAAAGTAGAGTTTTGAAGTTCGGGAGGAGGGGCAGGAAGTGTGAGAGAGTCTCATTTCCACATTCAAAGCACATAGGTTTTGCCAAAGACTGAGATTGGACCATGAAAATACAGATCCTTCCTGGCTCCTAACACTAGTCTAACAAACAGTTTAGTAAGCTGCGTCAGTCTATCACTGAGAAAAAAACATAAAACCTTGGAGACAGATTACTAACATGTAGCAGACATGTGGGGACAGGTGAAAACATAAACACTGAGCTTCCCAGCTTCCAGTCTGAAAATAAGTCAATGGTAGTCCATCACGACAGGTATTCAAAATCTTTGGTACACTGAAGGTAACCACATAACAATAAGACCCAAACCCAAAAGTCCCCCAATGGGCATATCAGTAGATGTGACACAGCTAAAGGAAGAATTAGTAAATTTGAAGATAATTGTTGTCAGGTGCCATTGAGTTGGTACCAACTCATAACAACCCTATGCACAACAGAATGAAACACTGCCCGGTCCTGGGCCAATCTCACAATAGTTGCCATGCTTGAGTCCATTGATGCTGCCATTTTGCCAATCCATCTCATTAAGTGTCTTCCTCTTTTTCTCTGACCCTCCACCTTACCAAACATGATATTCTTCTCCAGCAACTGGTCCCTCCTAACAATGTGTCCAAAGTAAGAGAGATGAAGATAGGTAAATAGAAATCCATATGAGAAGCACTGGGCTGAGAACCACAAGGTCTGTGAAGAAAGATAAGTCTTTCTGCTCTCACAAAGATATAAAGCCTTGGAAAACCGTATACAGGGTCACTATGAGTCAGAACTGACTTGATGGCACGTAACAACAATAACAAATAGGAATTGCTAAAGCTAACGAAAGAAATTAGGAAATAAAAGGCCTGAGAACAAAATTTCAAAAGGCAGCTCAAAAGACAAAGACAAGTATTGTAACAAAATGTACAAAGACCTGGAGTTAGAAAATCCAAAGGGAAGAATACGTTTAGCATTTCTCAAGCTTGAAAGAAAAAATTCAAACCTTAACTTGCAGTATGGAAAAAGTTTGTGGGGAAAATATTGAATGATTTAGAAAGCATCAAAAGAAGATGGAAGGAATACACAGTCACTGTACCAAAAAGAAATGGTTGGTGTTCAACCATTTCAAGAGTCAGCATATGATCAAAAACCAATGGCAAAAAAACAAGTCTCCAGGAATTGACAGAACACAAATTGAAATCTTTCTACAAACTGATGCAGACCTGGAGGTGGCTCACTCATCTATGCAAAGAAATTTGGGAGACAGTTACCTAGCCAACCAACTGGAAGAGATCTATATTTCTGTCAGTTTCAAAGAGAGGTAACCCAATGGAATGTGGAAATCATAAAACAATATCACACACAAATAAATTTTTTGCTAAAGATAATTCAAAAACAGTTGCAACAGTACATTGACAGGAAACTGCCAGAAATTCAAGCTGGATTCAGAAGAGGACATGGAACTAGGTATATCATTGCTGGCATCATATGGATCTTGACTGAAAGCAGAAAATACCAGAAAAATGTTTACTTGTACTTTATTAACTATACAAAAGCTTTCTCATGACACACTATGGATAACATTGCAAAAAATGGATATTCCAGAACACTTACGTGTGCTCATGAGGAAATTGTACATAGACGAAGAGGCAATCATTAAAACAGAACAAGGGTTCTGTTTAAAATCAAAAGTGTGTGAAAAGGTTACATCCTTTCACCATACTTATTCAGTTTGACGGAGTCCTGGGATGGCACTGCAGGATAAGCAATTGACCACAAGGTCAGTTTGAACTGCAAGGACAGAGGTTCAAACTCACCAACTGCTCCTCAGAAACCTTATATAGAGTAGTTTTGAGTCGGAACCAACTCAACAGGACTTAATAACAACAACATTTAATCTGTATGCTGAACAAATAGTTTGAGAAGCTGGATTTTATGAAAAAGAAGGTGGTATCAGGATTGGAGGAAAGCTCATTAACAATCTATGATATGCAGATGATATAACCTTGCTTATTGGCAGTGAAGAGGACTTAAAATATTTACTCATGAAGATCAAAGACTGTCTTCAGTATGGATTGCACCTTAATGTAAAGAACAAAAATCCTCACAAGTGGGCTAATAAATAACATCATGATAAATGAAGATTGAAGTTGTCAAAGACTTAATTTTGCTTGGATCCACTATCACCACTCATTGAAGCAACATTGATGTATTGCAGTGAGCAAATCTGATGCAAAAGACTGCTTTAAAGTGTTCAAGAGCCAAGATGTCAGTTTGAGGACTAAGTTGCATCTGACCCAAGACGTGGTTTTTTTCAATTGCTTCATATGCATGTGAAAGTAGGAATGTGAATAAGGAAGACTGCAGAATAATTGATGCATCTGAATAATGGTATTGGAAAAGAATATTAAAAGTACTATGGACTGCCAGAGGAACAACACATCTGTGTTGGAAGAAGTACAGACAGAATACTCCTTAGAAGCCTGATTGGAGAGTCTTCATCTCTCATAATTCAGGCATGTTCTCAGGAGAAACCAGTTTCTGGAAAAGGACATCATGCTTGGTAAAGAAGGAGGGTCATAGAAAAAGAGGAAAACCCCCAATGAAATGGATTGACACAGTGGCTGGCATAATAAGCTCAAATGTAACAATTAGGAGGATAGTACAGGACCAGGCAGTGTTTAATTGTACTGTGCATAGGATAGCTGTGAGTCAGAACTGACTCGATAGCACCTAACAACCACTAGAAATTCCCCAAATTAAAACACAAAGTAATATTAAGGGAGCATCAAAGAGTTCTAAGATAATAACAAATTATCATTAATGCATGTAATTTGAGTACCAGAAAGAGACGAGAGAAAATGAAGCAGAAGAAAAAGTATCTAAGTATTTTTCTCAAAATAATTAAAGACAGAAAACCACAGATCATAAAAGTCCAGAAAAACCCAATCAGGATAAATGACCCCTTTTCCTCACACACAAAATAACCTAAATACATTATACTAAAACTGTTGAAAACAAAAGGTAAAAAGAAAATATTTAAAGCAGTAAGATAAGAAAAGACATACTATATTCAGAAGAATAAAGATAAGAATTTCATCAGACTTGTC
>NW_006408933.1:534577-535863 GCF_000296735.1 Chrysochloris asiatica | reverse complement strand
GAAGCAGACTGCTTCATCTTTCTCCCATGAAGTAGCTGGTGGGTTTGAACAATCCTTTCAGTTAACTGCCCAATGCTTAACACACTGTGACCAGGAACCTAACATAAGGAATGTCTGGATCTACACAAGGAAAAGAAGAGTATCAGAAATGATTTTTTTAAAGCAGATAAATATAAAAGACATTAGAAGACAATTGGCTCTCTTGAGCAAATATGGTAACAATGCATTGTAAAAGTAAACTATGATAACAGCACAAGTGAGGAAATGGAAATATACTGCTATTAAAGTCCTAGCACCATAGATGAAGTGGTATAATATTATTTGGAGGCTGTTGTTGTTGTTGTTAAGTGTTGTTATATGGGTTCCGACCCTGAACAGGGTTTCCCAGGCTGTAAATCTTTACGGGAGCAGAAAACCTCATCTTTCTCCTACGGAGCAGCTGGTAGTTTTGAACTGCTGACCTTGCGGTTCACAGCCCGATTTGTAACCACTACGCTACCAGAGCTCAGTGGTTAAGTTCAGGCTAACCACTGAAAAATAAAAACCTTGAAAAGATGCACCAATGAGCCAACAGTAGAGATTAAATAATATAATTTAAAATACTGAATAATTTTTTTAAAGGCATAAAAAGAAAATGGGGGGGAAAGAGCAGATGGGAGAAATAGAAAACAGCAAGCAAGATAGTAGATTTAAATCCATATAGTGAAACCAGTGAGAGCTGGAACTCAACCAGACTGCCTGGTATTCTTGGGGTGGGAGTGGGGTGCAAGTTTCCAGCTTTGACAGGGTGAACACCACTTTGCTATCACTTATTTCAGTTTAAAATGTTTTCCTTCTCTCAAAGATTTCTGCTTTACACAGTGTCCAACTTACACAAGTTTTACTGTAATGTCAATAGTTATACTTACTCTCTACTTAGTGCCTGTCTTGTTATCCAATATTTCACACTTATGACAAGAGTAAAAAAATCTACTATGACTATTCTACACTCTAACAATGTATGTCTGGCAATACTGAATGATGAGGCACAAGGCAAGACTAGCACTGGCTGTGATTATTAAGGTTGTGTTAATGTGGCTAAGCCATTATTCTCAGTGGTTTGGCAGACATGTAATGATGTAATTTGACATTTATATAATGATGTAGTTTTCCTCCATTTTTGAATAACACCAGTTTTCCCATAACTACCTGGAGTCTTTGTGTGGCACTGGACCACTAACAACAAAGTCTGATTCACACCTATCAGCAGTTCCTCAGAAACCCTATACAGGGTCACTAAGAATCAT
>NW_006408933.1:531845-532767 GCF_000296735.1 Chrysochloris asiatica | reverse complement strand
ACTTGAAAGGACGAGCAGACCAGCTTGGAGCAGCTAGAAGAACAGAAGATACTTCTTGAACGAAAGACCTACAGGAAAAATACAAAACAATAGAGGCAGATGGACTGTTACTACAAGAATAATCAAGTTGCTTGACCAGGAGACATCAAGGCAAGTGGTCGGGGGTCCCCTCAGTGCTAACCCCCTTCCAAGACTAAGACTCAATGGGAATACACGCACTGATTGGTGACCACACTTGTCACCGATAAGGGGAAGTGAGGAAAAACAGTGATGAAGTGGCAAGCTAAGCCCTACAATGTGGAAAGTGAAGCGTTCAGCTGAAAAAAAGAGAGAGCATATGCATAAGAACACCCACACTTGCAGATAATACCCCCTTGACCTGACTTCAATGACTGGATGATCAGAGCTCAACCAGAAGAAGAAAAAAGAGGGGAAAAAGAGTAATCTGATACAATTTGATGAACTTGACCTACATCCATGGATGCAGTAGCTCAAAAGAGGGAAAAAATCCTTACAGCAAGTATCATTCCCACCCCCTCCACTCCACACAGAGTAGACAGGGATGGGAAACTTGGACATTGGCTACCCAAAATGGGGGGGTGGGGGGAGAGGCCTACAAAGGCAAGAAGTGACTGGCTTACAAGCTTTCAAGAGGGAACCTAGAGCCATAGGGCCAGGAGGAAGGCAGAATCTCCAGTAAGTAGTATCCAATCTGTCTAGGCGGGGCTGATGAAATGAAATGCAGATGGGGCTCTTGTGATACAACAGTGAATAATTGTTATCAGGACTGATTGTGAGGGTCGGAAATGTAAAGGTAAATGTTTTATAGCAAGGAAGAGAGTGATTAACTTTCCAGTCTAGGAGCGGAGGTCCCTAGGACCATTAACGGAGAAGAGTGGAGTGCGGGACCCTACCCAGAGAA
>NW_006408933.1:527848-530350 GCF_000296735.1 Chrysochloris asiatica | reverse complement strand
CAATCAGTCGGCCAGACAGTTGTCTTCCAAATTTCTTGGCAGAGATGAGTGAGTGCCTCCTGTGCTACCTCACTTTCCTGAAAGATTTCAATTTTTATTCCATCACATAACTCACAATAAAACATTAAAAAAAAAAGAAATTAGAAAATAGTTTGAATGGAATCCAAATAAAAAGATAATATCAAAGTATGTGTGACATAGCTAAAGCAGTATTTAGAGAAACAATCATAGCACTAAAATGCTTATATTCAAAAAGAAGAAAATCCTCAATTATCTAACTTTGTATTAATTAGAAGCTTGAATTAGAAGATCATATTAAATGCAAAACAAGCAAAAGAAAGACAATATAAAAATTACTCTTTATACTAGAAAAAATGACATACAAGGGAAGAGATGGAGCAACCCTCAGCTCCTTTTCATTTCAGACCTTCCTTAGTCATCAGTAAGCTGGAGATCGAGTGTTGGTAGAATGTGGATATCAAGAGGTGAACTAGTATGGCTAAGCTAGTTGTATGTGGCATATCCATCATTGTAGTAACATGCATGCATGAGTTACATAAAAGTGGTGCCCTCTCAGTGATTTCATGTGAGGAGTATAGGGGTGGGCCCCAGAGATGGAGGGAGGGAAGCAGGTGGAATGCCATCATGAACTGTCATTGTCAGGAGTCACAGGTCACTCACTGACAGCAAAGGGGAAAGGTGTGTGGCAGAGATCTTATGTGAAATTTCTATTGAAATTGGACAATTTTGAAAGGTCCATTAATAATATTTACATAGGACTCCTCCCTTGGGAAAACTGGGATCCACAGGACTCTGATTCAAGGGGTCCTGCATTCAAATATGTAAAGATCAAGCCAACCACCATCTCAGGTATAGAATAGTGACCAGCCTCACTATAGCACTCCTGAGGATACAAGAAAGGTAAATCTGGAGATCTAGGAACACCTCTGAATCCCACATCTACTTTGACAGGGAGGAGTATGGGAAGAGAAGAGTGTGGGAAGTATGGAATTAAGGAAGGAGACTCCAAGGGAGCAACAAAAGGCAGATAGCCAGACAATAATCAACGTGGGTTTGTGTCTTCATTTTATTAGCTATTTAATGATAGTTTGGTGGCTGGGACTGCCGTAGAGCTGTGACATGGAACCCTTGGCCCCAAATAGCATGAAAGATGAGGGATGGTAAGCTGTTGTTCTGGTTATGAGAGTGTCTAGAAGTCTCCCAGGGACACAGTAATGGGACAGGTGGACAAAGAAGTCTGAATTCAAGATGGTAGTTTGGGTCTGGAGGCAGAGATTTGTAGAGGTGACCAGGAATTAGTCTCTTACAGCCACACTGCAGACTCTGTCACATGTTCAGCAGTACATGAGGCTGCCACATATGAGAGGTGTGCAGATGAGGATGGGGCAGGGAGCCGAGCAGCAGCAGGGGTTTGGCACACAACAGGCTAGCACTCAGAGGTATGTAGCAGACTGCCAGGCAGGGACAAGGCACGTAGCAGGCTGGAAAACAAACAACAGGGTCGCATGAGGACTGGCAGCTATAGGGACAGCATCTGGTGGCCCCACAGGCTAGCTGGTGGGGGGTGGGGGGGCAGTCTCGCCATACACAGGCCAACACAGCAGAGTCCCACGGGGTACGGGGCAGCAGAAGGAGCAGCTAGTTGCCCATGACTTGGGTTCCTGTGACTGAGAGGTGGAGGTGAGGCATTAGGAAAGAGGGACAGACCTGGGGGAGTCCCATCATAGGGCAACCTTTCTAGTCTGGCCCATGAGCACCACGGCAATGGTTAGTTGTTGAGTTGGTGCATCATTTTACTTGCCTTCCTTGTATTTGCTACCCTTTAGGGAAGTCCCCATCAGTGTTGCTAGAATCCTCAGACTTGCCTTGGCAACAAGTTGATTTCACCCATGTTATGTGGTGGCTTGCAACTTCCTTGTTGTTCTTCAAGGTAGCATAGTATTCCATTGTGTGTACCACAGTTTATTTATTCATTATTCAGTTGATGGGCACTTAGGCTGTCTCCATCTTTTTGCTATTGTAAATAGTACTGCTATGAACATTGTTGTGCATATCTCTACTCTTGTTATGGCTCATATTTCTTGTGGGTAAATACCAAGTAGATGAATTGCTGGATCATAAGGTATTTCTATTTCCAGCCTTCTGAGGAAGTACCATATTGCTTTCCAGAGTGGTTGGATCATTTTGCAATCCCACCAACAATGTAGCAGGGTCCCAGTCTCTCTGCATCCTTGCCAGCATGTACTGTCCTCTACTTTTTTTAATCTTTGCTCTTATTGCTGGTGTAAGATGATATCTCATTGTTGTTTTGATTTGCATCTCTCTAATGGCTAGTGATGGTGAACATTTCTTCATATGTTTGTTGGCAGCACGGATCTGCTCCTTGGTGAAATATCTGTTCATGTCCTGTGCCCAGTTTTTAATTGGGTTATTTGTCTTTCTCTTGTAGAGGTGTTGTAGTTTCTTATATATTTTAGAAAT
>NW_006408933.1:509233-527023 GCF_000296735.1 Chrysochloris asiatica | reverse complement strand
ATCCTTTGGGAAGCTATTGTAAATGGTATTGCTTTCCTAATGTCCTTTTCAGCACTGTCATTGTTACTATAGAGGAATCCAACTGATTTTTGTATGTCATCTTATACCCTGCCACTTTGTTGAATCTTCCAATGAGGTCTAGTAGCTTTTTTACTGAGTTTTTGGGGTTTTCTATGTATAGAATCATGACTTGATCTTTAAAGAGCCAGCATACACCCACAATTAATGAACAGAGGCAAAACTCAACACCCCAGGCTTTTGTGGGCTTGGGCCTCCCCAAACCTGGCCAAGGGAATACCTTCAAGGAGCTTATCTGAGTCTCATTCCACAAACCTCATCTTTGTAGCTCAAGAGTCTGCCATCTGGAACCAGAAGATGCCTCTCATTCCACCCAGGATCAGGAAGTACCACACAGCCAGGCCACAACAAATCAGAACCAGGTCCCCATTCTGAGACCAGGGCCCCCCACATGGTCAGGCAGGATGCCAGCTCTGCATGAAGGACTGGCACAGGCAGAAACTGACCTGGCCCAAGCTGCCATGACAATGCCCCCCAATACACACACACATACACATGCAGGAGCTCCCCCAGGGAGTGGGAGTGACCAAGGAAACTCATAGTCATGGATAGATATATTGGTGGTGAACCACTGGTAGCCCAGTGATTTACTCACCCCTCCCCCAACCTCTTGCCAATGAGCACAGAGCCTGGTCCCAGTATGGGACCCTGAGCTCAACCTGTTTACAGGCATTGCTCTGTGGGAGGTGGTTCCTTGTGGACTGACTCCATGGGTTCCCACAGGAATGGGGAATTAGAATCAAGTAATAATAGTACAAACAGCAGAATGTTGCCAGGGAACCCACGGTCAGGATATATAAAAAGGCTCCCAGCAAAGGAGCCTCCACATTCACCTCTACCTCCTCCCTGATACTCCCTAGTCATACACCCCTAATGAGTGACACCTGTTGCTCCTCAGGCTGCCAGTTGGCCTGC
This sequence comes from Chrysochloris asiatica, assembly GCF_000296735.1. Taxonomy (NCBI): domain Eukaryota; kingdom Metazoa; phylum Chordata; class Mammalia; order Afrosoricida; family Chrysochloridae; genus Chrysochloris; species Chrysochloris asiatica. Next base: position 526,030 of record NW_006408933.1, on the reverse strand, counting down.
TCCAGGTCTGTGTGCTGCATCACCTCTGCCTCTAGCCCACCCCCCTGCTGTACAAGCTCCTGCTGTAGCCCAGCATCCTGTGTCCCTCCACTGTGCCAGCCTGTGTGTGGCTTGTCCACTTCCTGCCCATCACCCTCTGGGGCCCCCAGCTGCTGCTCCGGTGACTGTCAATTCCCATGCAGACCCATAGCCTGTGGCCAGGCCTCTTCATTTTGTTTGCCCTGCTGCATGCACAGCTCCTGCCAGGCAACCTTCTCTGTGCCCATGAGCTGTAAGCCCACTGTATGTGTGTGTAAGACTGCTGTCTGTGTGCCCGTGAACTGCAAGCCAACTGTGTGCGTGGCCCCTTCCTACCAGTCCTCCTGCTGCTGCCAGCCAACCTTCTGTACCTCCCTTGTCTGCACACCTGTCACCTGCAGCACCCCTACGTGCTGCTAAAGTGGTGGTCTGCAAACCAGAGTCTCCAGACCCTGGCAAAGTAGTGTTCCAGTTGTCATAACCCTTTCAGAGAACTAGCTTTGTAGGCTAATTCATAAGGAACTGCATGTTCCCACAGGGTCACAGAACCAGGATCTGGTTAATAAAATGATTGTTTTTGAATTCTATCCATGGAAACCATCATTAGTGTACCACACAGGGTGGGAGGGGTAGATCACTGACACTGAGGCAGAGCCATAGGTTGTCCCTGTGTGATCCTAGGCTGATGCTTACTTACTTTCTCCCTGCAGGATGCCAACATGTTCTCTGCCCCTGAAAGCTCTGCTATAGGGTTTGATGCAGTGCTGTTTTTGCTCTTGGAAGTGTGAGACCACTAGACTACACCCACAAAAGAACTTTCATTTGTCAGAGATGCCACCAGGGAGACAGCATGAAAATAGGTCATTGAGATGAAAGCCCAGCTAGATTGGATATTTCAACTTTCAAGGTTTCTCTTCTTACTGTCAAGATACCAAGATGCCAGTCATAGCAAAGATCTGAGCTGGGGACCCAGGTAGGCTCATATCAGGTCCTCAGCCAGCTTCCCATCACTGCCACCCATCATCTGGCTGTGAGTTATCCTGGCCTGGGTTCCCTCAGGGATGGAGAGAAGCAAGGCTCCAGGTCTTTCTCTTATTTCTGAACCGATGCTCAAAATTTCCTCAGACCCTCCTGCCTGCCACATTCCATGCTGGCCCAGGACAGGTAGTCATGTACATGACAGGCAGAGTTGCAGTTCCACACAGCTTCCAGCCATTGTGAGAAGATAGTTGGCCACATAGGTCAGGGTAAACCTGCACCCATAGCCAACCCTACAAAGGAGGGTGCACCTAGAGGGTATCTTCTCCTGCTTATCTATGCCTTTTTCTTGGCCTTTGTAGGTCTAGCCAGTGATATCTCTCATACCTTTTAGTCACAACGCTTTTTCCCTTCTTCCCTTTTGCCCTGAGTTTGCCCTGCATTTGCATAATTAGAGGTTCAACCCACCCATCTCTATAGGCAAGGGCAGTGGTTAAGTGGTTAAGAGCATGCTCTACATTGTCAGAGGGACATGCCTTTTACAAGTTATATCACTTGGAGCAACAATATAACTCTTTAAAACAGACATTATATTTTAAAGGCATATTTAAAAGTTATATTCTTAAAGTTATATTTAAAATGGGTACTTTACCAGTTTCTGACTCACGAGGTTGTCATTAAGGTTAAATGAGCCACTGTAATGAGTTCAGCACTGTTCTAGGCACATATTTTCTAGAGGCATGTGCCTTTAATTTAGGCTTTGTAGAACTAACACAAATAAAGAAACTCGAAACACGAACTAACAGTCTCAAATACAAAACACTCAGGCATCCATTCAAACCAAAGGCAACAGACAGTAACAAACAACAGAAATAGATATTCCAAGACCTCCAGATTAGAGAACTCTTGATAACAGAATTTTTAAAAAAGAATGTTGAAAACACCTGTTTAACTAAAAGAAGGGATGAGAATTGTGGAAAAGGAACAAGATACTATAAACTTACAAAATAAAACAAATAAGCTTGAGAAAGAACCGACTTGGTTGCTGTTTATTGTTAAGTACCGTAGAGTCAGTTCTGACTCATCGCAACCCTGTATAAGGTTTCCAAAGAGTGGCTGGTGGGTTTGAACCACCAACCTTGCAGTTAGTGCTTATCCTACAATACCACATCAGGATTCCTATACCTACTAAAATAAAAACAATATAAAATCGCTGTAAGTGAAAACCCACTGGATGAGTAAAATGGCAGGTTAAAAATGTGTTCTAGGTGAACTAGGATGCTGGCCTGAAGAAATTATGCAAAAACAAACAGATATTTTTTAAATGAAAATGTTGCTAAGAAACTTGGAAGATGGAATGAGAGGATCCAAGATATAATTGATGGACATTCCAGAGAAATAGACCAGAGATAATTGGGAAAAGTAACTTTTTTTCCAGAAATGATGATTAGTGTATCCACATAGCCACAAAGCACAGCACATATAAATGAAGTAATCTATTCTTATATACAGGGAGTGACAACTAAGAATACACAGGACAGAGAAGAATGTTTTAAGTAGCCATAGAAAAGATCAGCTTCCCTTCAACAAAACAATTCAGAGTGGACTTCTCAACAGAAACACAAGAAGCAGAAGAAAGATAAAATTGCCAGAATGCTGAGACATAATAATGATCAACCTAGAACTGCATTCCCAGTAAATTCTCATTGAAGAACTAGAGTAAAATAATATTTCCAGAAAAAAAGAGACAAAACACCCTAACTAGAGAAGCGGCGACACTGGAGATGGAGGCAGAGATGACGGCATGGAGCGTTAGAGCAGCTGAGAATTCTAGACTCATGGAAAGAGAAAAGCTGTGTGCAGGCTTGTAGAATATGCCCTCCTTTGGTTATTTAATGATTATATATTTCTAAGGGTTTCTGTGTACATTAAACAAAAAACACAGAGGGAATAGAAGTAAATACTGTTAAATGATGATGAATGGAGGAGATTGTAATCATCGCAATGAAACAAAATACAATAGGATAAATGCAAAAGCAGTGTTCTCTATGTAAATTTATCAATCAATTCCCAATAACAGCTTTAAAAAAAGGGAGGGAGGAGGTAATAAAGGTAGATACTGTTAGCTGGTAGTGCTCATTGTAATGATTTGTTGAATGTAACACTGATGATCTTCCCTGTAAACCTTCACTCAATTCACAATAAAAGGTTTCAAAAAAAGAGAGAAAACTTTTAACAGCGACAAACACTCACTATGGGATACAGGACACCTTCTAAGGAGGAAATAAAAATTACCCCAGGAGAATAGAAAATTAGGGCTGTATACAATAATGATAATGCTGACTTTTTTGCAAGGTTAGAGGGAAAAAAGCAAGGTAAAACTAGAAGCCTGGACAGATGCTACAGATAAATGAAAGCAATCCATTCTTATTGAGGAAAGTGCTGTTGTTGAGTACCCTGGAATTGGTTCAGACTGATAGCAACCCTGTATAAAGTTTCTGAGGAACAGCTGGTGAGCTTGAACCGCCAGCCTTGTGGTTCAAACAGACCTTGCAGTCCAGCACATTAGCCCACAGTGCCACACCAGGACTCCGTTTAGGAGAGTAGAGGTGTTATCAACTCCAGGCTATGTGAAGCATACCTCCTAACATTGTGGGAATCACCAACAAAATAATTGAAAGATGCGAAATTGAGAACCAGAAGAGAGAGAAAATAAATTCAACTTAAAAAAAAATCAATGTAAATGCGAGTATATAAGAATTTTTTAAGAGGTGTAGAAAAAGTAGTGCAAAGAGAAACACAAATAATATGCTAGAAAAAATCATCAAATATATTAATAATCACCAAAATATAAATAAATTTAAATCTCCAGTTAAAAAGCAGATATTAGATTTTTTTTTTTAAATCTAGTTTTATGCTATTTATAGTCTAAATCAGAGGTCTACTATGGCTCTTCCTCAGATGACATTTGGCCACAAATCATTTGGTTCTTCCAAGATCACATTGGCTTGTTTTGTAAGCTAAGTTTTACCGAAACACTGACAGATCTATATGTATTGCCTATGTCTGTATTCACATTGTAATGACAAAATTGACTAGTTGCAAAGATACCATATGACCCGCAAAGGCTAATATGTTTACTAACTAACTACTCCTTTACAGAAAATGTGTCACTCCCTAGTCTAAAACAGACAGAACAGAAAGGTTGAAAGTAAAAGGTGACATAAAATATGCCTAGAAAACGCTAATCAAAAGATATCTGGACCAACTGCTTTAAAAGATACTAAAACATCAATGTGAAATGTTGCAGACCGTGTAAGACTGGTCGGAGGTTCGAGGCCCTATAGGCCCGAGTGTAACAAATGAGGCCACTGGCAGTTAATGGAAAATTGCTTTCATCTTAATATTCAGGTACATATATTAAATTAATACACTGGAGCCTTTGAAAATCCACAGATAAATGTGATATTTTCCTAAAGCCGAGACTAAAGGTTGCAAGGTTAAACCTTTCTCCAAAGGATTAACTAAAAATATCTTAGCTACTTCTCGGTTCTTTGTTCTATAGACAAAGAACCCATCCTCCCTAATCCCTTTTCCAGGTGCAGCCCATTCACCTGGGTGTCTCCTGCAGAACTCTCACCTTCCCCCAACTGACCTCAGGGGCTATAGATATGTTCATTAGGCCTGAGAATCCAAGTTGCTGGCCTGGGATTCGAACCAGTGAAGTACAATGTAAAGTTACCTGAATGTCTGGAAAATTACTGATGTTAGCTGTATCCTGTTTTAGTCCCTCCCAGCTTGGTGTGAAACTCCTCCCCTAAATAAAACAGAGGCCCGGGCCTCCCCAGGTGTGCATTACTGGTTGGAAGGCATGGAGTAACGATTGCAGTGCATTACTGGTTGGAAGGCATGGAGTAAAGATTGCGGTGCATTACGGGTTGGAAGACATGCATTAAAGATTGCAGGGCAGTGAGTCGCTGCCTGCAGAGGCCATGATGCCTGTAGTCCCAAGCCTGCCCACCAGTGATGTATCCACCCTGGCTTTGGGGTGCCTCATTGTCTCCCTTCTTCTGTTTGTCTGTGTATTCTTTCGCTATCCCTATTGCCGCTGGATCTCCCCTCCTCGTGAACCAAAAACTCGTGACAACTATGTCGAGGGAAAACCCCGACAGTGAAAGAAGATGGCTTCTAATTAATGATTGTTATTGTTATGTGTCATCCAGCTAGTTCTGACTGATAAAGACCCTGTATAGGGTTTCCAAAGAATGGCTGATGGGTTTGAACTGCTGACCTTGAGGTTTAATTCATCAAGAAGGTATAATAAATATCAAATTCTTTGTACCCCAAGTATAGACTCAATATTGCAGAATCTGGTGGATTCCATGAAAGAAACAATCCTCAGTCTTAGGGAAAGACTCTCTAAACTTGATGGATAAATCGACAAAACAATACTACAGATCAATTCATTCAAAACTTTAAAAAAATGAAAATGCATTTCTTTAGATTAAATGACTCATGCTGATGTAAGAGACAATTATTATCTGGGGTACATTTTGTAAGTCTCAAAGGACTTACAGCTTCATAAAGAAATGTTCCTAAATTGTGATCTGAAAAATTGAGCTCTTGGTATATATATTTGAATCCTTAACATTTGTCAAAGAAGAATTCTAGCTAGATATGAAAAAAAAATTATTTCTATCACAATGGATGATGCCCTGCTATGTCAGGTCAAAAGCCTTAATTTATTGTAGTTTTAGAACAGGAGACTAATGTTACGGTGTTCTTTTCTTTATGAGCATTATCCTATTTAGAGAGAGAGAGAACAAAATTAAGACATAAAATGCCCAAAGCATGTTTGGAGTCATCCAGTTCTCTGATTTTATTTATTTATGTATATATGTATATATGTATGTATGTAACACAACTGTACCCATGTGTATGACTGCTTCTGCTCTAACTCAACCAGGTGCTCTCAAGTCAATTTCAACTCATGGCAATCCCGTGTGTTTCAGGGGGAGCTTTGCTTATGGAGTTTTCTTTATATAGAGTTCTGGTTGAAAGTTAACATAGCAAATAGGGATTTCCTTCACCAATTCAAACAAATTTTGTTTTGTGACATTGATTACAAGCCCCACAATGCAACAACATTCTTCCTACTTCCTCTCTGTGTTTGCTATTTCCCTTTGTCCTTCTTTCCCATTCCTTCCTGCCTTCTGAGCTTTATCCCTGAGCAAATCCTGCCCTTTTGACCTGATATGGTTGATTGTTCTAAGGAGTTCATACCTCCCTGGTGTTATTGTTCACTTTATGTTGTTGTTGTTGTTAAGTGCCGTGGAGTCGGTTCTGACCCATAGCGACCTTGTATAGGGTGTCTGAGGAGCAGCTGGTGACCTTGAACTGCTGACCTTGCAGTTCAAACGGCTTTACAGTCTGGCACATTAACCCACAGTGCCACACCAGGACTCCATAAGTCTTTCCAATGTCTGAATATTAAGCCACAGGAGTAAGCTGAATTCCACATTTGTAAGATGTCTAAGGGCCATAATCTCAGGGGTTCTAACAGTAACCCTGGTCTTTTTCATTAAGAAATTTAAGTTTTGTTCCACATTTTTCACCTTTTCTATCCAGGATCTCACAAAGAGTGATCAGCAGCAGTAGTCAGACACTTTCTAATTCTTTTGGTTTCAGGGTCCATGGAGGCTGGGGTTCATTAGTCCTTTAGACTAATTGTTTTCTTGCATATTTGATTTTCTTCATTCTTCTTTGTTCCAGATAAGAATAACAGTTACACCTTAGAGGATCATTCACAAGCATTTAAGATCCCAGTTGCATTCTAAAAGTGCTGCATGCTGATTGCACAATTGGAACTTCCAAGAAAAGTTAAAAATGTTATTTGCAGCATTATGTGTAGTAACTAAAATTTGCTAATAACCTAAATGTCCAAAGAGAAAATTAGACAGGTTGAAGTATCTGTACACAATGAAATACTATATACCAGTAAATAGGAACAAACAGGAGAACAAGAGGAACTTATATTAGCATAATTATATTTGCTGCAACATAATTCAGAGAGAGAAAAAAACAAAAGTCAGTCACAAAAAGATATGTAATATTTCATAACATTTAAACTTTAAAACCCTTGTTGTTGTAGTTAAGGCCTTCAAGTTGATTCTGACTAAAAGCCACTCAGTAGAGGGTTTTCAAGGAGTGACTGATGGGATTGAAGCAAGAAACTTGCTGTTGGCAGTCCAATGTTTAATCATACCAGTACTCCACTGGTGTGTGATAAATCCCCCAGTTTCAACTGGGGATCTCCAGGATGACGAATGAAGGAGGCACAAGAAGATAAGAAAAGGTCCTTTTAAGCTAGTTGTTGCATCTATTTGCATAATCAGAAAAATTACTGAAATACTTATTATAACAGCTTCAATTTCAAACCCAATAAATTTATATTCCTTTCTCTGGATTTTCCTAAACCACCCAAAGCCAAATCCAACCTCAATGAGTCAATTCCAACTCACAGTGACTCTATACTGGAGTTCTGAGACTGAAATCTTTGCAGGAGCAGACAGGCTCATCTGCCGCCTATAAAGTGGCATGTAGGTTTTAACTGCTGACCTTATGGTGAACAGCCCAACACTTGACCTACAGCACCACCAGAGTTCCTTCTGGATTGTCCTAGCCATCTTTATATATGTCACACACCTCTCATAGAATCACTGCTATGTTTCAATGTAGCCTTAGCTGGTTTCCTGTCTTCCCACCTGTGCTGTGAGTGTCATAAGAATTATCCCTGGTCACTGTAACAAAAGGTCCTGACAAGACCATGCGAATGCAAGCACAGTCAAACACACAGACCTCTGTGTGTGTGTGTGTGCATGTTTACGTGCAAATGAGAATGTGTGTGAATTTGCACTATACCTGGGTGTGCTGTGGTATGCATGGGTATGTGGTCCATGTGCATAGGAAGATACGTGTACATGTATGAATGCATGACCTGTGTGTACAAGTATGTGAGTGTGTGTGCATGCACACATGTGAGTGTGTGCGTGTGCATGTGAGCACCAGGTGGGATAGTTCCAAATGAAGCCCTGAGGATACTAGGCTGAGCACAGGAGGAGGGAGGGAAATTGAAGACAGAGGCATCCTATGTTTACAGGGTCTGTGAAAACATGGTCTCAGGGTCTTTCTATGCAAAGTCAACTCCAGCATCATGATTCATCTTCCTTATACTGCAGGGAGATGACAAATAAACATCAAGACTGAGTTTAAGAGTTGACTCAATGGTGCTGTAGACACAACAAACTGTTTGGAGAGCAAATTTCAGCACCAATATGGACACAGAAAACTAGGCTCAGCTTCTACAGGAAGCTTGAGCTGAAGAGTCAGTGACGTGGTCACAGTTGAGCATTATACCAAACAGAGACTCCCAAACAGGAAAATAAGGGGTTAGGAAGACATGGGGAAACAATAATTACACTTCTGCATTGCCAGGACGCCCACAACCCAGGTATAAAAGCCACCGACTGGAAGGAACCTTCACTCCAGCATCCACCTCCTCCCTGAAACCTGCTCCAGCCAAACACCCCAATATGTGTGACACCTCCTGCTCCTCTGGCAGCCAGTCAGCTGGTTCCACGCCCATGTGCTGCACACCCCTGACCTGTGTCCCCACTGCCTGCTGCTCATCCTCAGGCTCTGGGAGCTCCTCCAGTCGCCCAGTGTCCTACGTGATTGTGCAGTACCGCCCTGTGTGCAGCGTGTCCTCCTCCAGCCAGCCACCCTGTGGGACTTCCAGCAGCTGCTCGGGTGGTGGCAAGTCATCATGTGGCAGTTCTTCCTGTGGCATGATTTGCAGTACATCCAGCTCTGGCCAAGGTGCCTGCCTTGTGCCCGTGTGCAGCATGGCCTCCTCCAGCCAGTCACCCTGTGGGGGTTCCAGCTGTGGTTCTGGTGGTGGCCAGTCATCTTGTGGAAACTCTTCCAGTGGCATGACCTGCAGCGTGTCCAGCCCTGGCCAAGTTGCCTGTCTTGTGCCCATGAGCTCTAAGCCTACTGTGTGTATGCCCGTGAGCTCCAAACCTACTACCATCTGCATCCCCGTGAGCTGTAAGCCGGCCATGTACGTGGTCCCCTCCTGCCAGTCTTCCTGCTCGTGAACATCTACTGCCAAACCCGAATACCCTGGAAGAGCTGCTCTGCTCATACACAGGAGCCATGGTGAGATCTTCCTTTCCAAGTCAGCACTGGGTCAGAGCAAGCTAAGAAGTGCTTCTTCCCCAAATCACTTTTGAGTGTGGCCAGAGGCACAATCCTTCTGTATTTCTGGATTTCTCCTTGTCTTCCTCCATCACCACAACTTCTAAGAAAACTCAACCTTTCATCTGAATCTCCCCTAAATTAATAAATTTGTCAAATGTCTATCCTCTTTTTTGGTGTCTAGTGGTCTAAAGTTGTTTGCTAAGACTTGCCCAATGTGAAAGCTAGCACACAGAATGGGAAGCCCTGAGTGGTCCATGAGAAGGGAGAAGATAAGTCACAGCTTTCTGCCCATGGGTTTTCAAGCTGAACAACAGGGGTCTCTGTTATTTAGGGGTCCCACCTCTTCCTCTTCTCATGGAAATCCCCTCCTTGTTCTGATGTGCAATTTCCTATCTTGCTCCAAATTTTGGGGACCAGAATGTTTGTGTGTGTATGATTGCATGTTTACACGCATGTGTGTGTGTGTGTGTGTGGACATGAATGTGTATGCATGTGTGCATGTGTGCTTAAGTGTATTGTGTGTGCATACATACATGTGTGTGCATGATTGTGCCTCTGTGCACATGTGTGAGTATGTAGTATACATCTAGGCATATTGTGTGAATGTGTATGCAACTTTGTATACCTGATGACTAGTATATGTCATATGACTAGTATATGTCACACACATATGCATAAGTGTATTATGTGTGTGCATGTATATATGAGTGAGTAGGTTGATGTATGCTTGTGCATGACTTGGTGGGGGCAGGCACTGTGTGCATTCATGTGTGTCATTGCATGTTTGCATAGGCAAATGGGAGTAGAGGCATGATGTGTGTTCTGCATGAATATTTAATGGCATATGTATACATGTGCGTAGTGTTTGTGTGTGTACACCAATGTATAAGAATGGGGGTGTATATGCATTCATTCAAAGAATTCTGGAAGTGTAGTGGTTACGAGATGGGCTGCTAACCTCTAGATCAACAGTTAAGATATAAAGCCTCAGATGCCCAATACAGGGTCACCATAAATCAGAACCGACTCCATGACACACCACCACTACCTTGTACTCATTATGGGAGCTAACAGGACATTTCAAAATCATAGAATTCTGAGATGCTCAAATACTTGTATGTCCCAGAACCCTGGAAGACTAGAACTAGGAGACCCTTGGACAGCACACAGATTCCCTCCCCACTTCCCTGTTCAACCCCCTTTTACAGAAGCCATCTCCTATCTGCCCCTTGTCTGATACTGAGGGCAGGTGCCTCTACTCTCACATCGTGAATGTCCTCCGATTATTTCAAAGGGGTGTCTCACTTCCAGTCTCGGGCTACCGGTTACTGCACACATTGTGCCCAATTATGAAACAGCTCCTCTTCACCCATTCAGTCCTGCATCGGGCCCAGGGAGCCAGCAGTGAGAAGCGACAATAGTTGTTCTGTCACCTGCACTAAATCTTTTCCCTTCACACCCATTCCCACATACTGGCCATCATTCTGACCCAGAGTCAGAACCAGGAGAGAAGAGCATGGAATGGGAAAGGTTTCACTTGGCCAATAATCATGGCGTCTTATACAACCTCCCCTGTCTTTAGGGATATTCATGGGTGTGTGTCTTGTGGGCACCATTCTGGGCCCTCAGTACTTCTGTGCTGCAGCCTACCCTGCCCTGCATATGGCCTCATGCCAAAGAAAACATCATGCTGGATGGCCCACCACCAACTGCATGCTGCCCCACCCATGGCAACATCATGGGGGAGCTCTCATCACCATCAGGATAGCATCTTTATTTGGGGGACAATTGTGATGGATTTCTTGAAGATGTGCATCCAATGACATCACCTGCTTTCTACTCAGTTGATATTTCCCATCATGTTTCCACATCTTATCACTAAACTCCTGACCCCGGAAGGGCAGTTATATTCCCCTACAGCCCTTCACACAGCCCCAAGCCACTCCAACCAGCCACACACACACCATGTCCCACAAATCCAAGTGCCACCGGGAAGCTTTCTAAATGGTTTCTTTAAAGCCCCCTCATGGGCTCAGGGGACTACTGATGTGGTGCTACAGGTTAATGAGCTGGACTGTAAAGTCATTTGAATAACAAGGTTGGTAGTTCTAGCTCACTAGTCACTCCTTGGAAACCCGATATAGGGCCACAATAAGTCATAAATAACTTAACAACACTGAACAACAACAATTATACCTTGCATAGGGATTCTGGGGAGTCCTGGTGTGGTGCTGTGGACTAACGTGTCAGATGGCAAAGCCATTTGAACTGTAATGTTGGTGGTTCAAATTTACCAGCTGCTCCTTGGAAACCCTATACAGAGTCGCTATGGGTTGGTATCAACTCAATAGCACTTAACAACAACAATAACATGGGCTCAGGTGGTTGCCCTAACTCCACTCTCCCTGACCCCCAGCTGAACCCCTGATCACCCGAGATGAGGCTAGTCCAAGGAGTGGAAATGTGAAAGAACTAATTCACACTATAAGAAGTTGATAAAAATGTCTAAAATTGATCAAAAAGTAAATCAATGTTTGCAAATCACTTAAAAAGAAAACTAAAGCCAGACCATTACCTTTAAGTAGATTCTGATTCATTGCAATTCTACAGGACAGAGTGGAACTCTTCTACACAGACTCCACTTCAGAAGAATGTACCAAGAACCCCATATGCATGCCACAATCTCAAACTTACTGGGTGTTGATTTGGCATCTATACAGAAAGACACTGCCCTGTGCTAGTCTCTAGACTGGGATGTAGTGAGAACAACTACCTGTAAAAAAGGATGTAGTCCATAGCTGTAGTTGAGCCTCAGAGAGATCCTCTGGTCCAGCCACTTTCCACAAAGGGACAAGTTCTGATGGAAGACATTGCAATGAAGTTAAAGAGGGTGGAGTCTCTAGGCTGTCACCTAGATGGAAAAGGTTTGAAATATTCAGAATAGGACTAATGGGAGGGACTTAGCTCAGTAGCATGAAGGGGTGCTAGAGTGGATGGGTCTGCAGATAAAGATGAGACAGAAGGACTAGCAGCAGTAGGACTGGCAAAAGGGGCCCACCATACCCATGGTGGGTTTGCAGCTCATTGGCACAAAGCAGGTAGACTAGCAGGGGCTGGTCATGAAACAGGCTGGGTCAAGAGGAGGTCTGACCACAGTCCACTAGGCCACGTGAAGACTGGCAACCCCACAGGGTGAGTGTCAGGTGGCAGCTATACTACACACAGCCTGAACAGCAGAGCCATGGAAGATACACTGGGCAGTTGTATAAACTCCAGCAGCAGAAGGGGCACAACACAGGTGTTCCAAGCACATAGGACTGGGGTAGGCTGACTGGCAGATCACAGAACAGCAGCTGTGGCACATGGTGGCTGTGTGGCTGGAGCAGGATTTTATGAAGGAAGTGGGGACAAGTCTGAAAGCTCCTCCTGCTGGACATCCTCTATATCCTGGGTTTGCTGGTGCTCAGGCATTACAGAAGCACAATTACAGTTTTCCCTGTTTTGTTTTTTCTGGGCTGTCTCCCACAACCTTGTTTCCCTGTTGTGACTATTTCAGTTTGGCCCGTTAGTTTAATGACTAATTGCATCTTCTACAAGCCCTTGTTTTACTTGGAAATCTGCCCATCTGTCTTCTTGGCTTTGTGTAGATTCTGCCTCATTCTTCAACATTGAACTTGTGGTACATACAGGTTTCAAAAAACTCTGGTCTTCTGATTTTCATCGTGGTGTGACAATGATCTTCAAACAAACACAACATAGTAGTATATTTTCCATGTGCCAGGAACAGTTCATAGTAAAACACAAGGAAGGATTGAGAATGGCTCCCTTGTAACTGAGAGCTGATGTTGGAGAGCTGACAAACAAATATGGAAGCATAGAAAGACTGTCTATAAGGTAAGTGACAACTGAAGGGTGTAGGTCATGGAGAAATCTTGTGGAGATGACATTAGATCATAAGATGAGATAAAGCAGCAGGACAGACTCAATGAACACAGATCTACCAAAGACAAAGACTAGGGTTGTTCAAGTGTGTACCAAAAATGTGTGTGAACACTGAGCAAAGGGAAGGGTTCCTCCCTGGGGAACTATAGAAAGAAAAACAGAAGTTCAATATGGAGAAGCACACAACACTGGCAGAACTGATAGAACAAAAAAGGCCAGGTTAGCTCTCTAGTCAAATTTATAATGGGGGAAAAAGTATGCTGCATATGTTTTCAAGTAGTGGTGAACAGGAAGCCTGCGACTGTGACTTCTGAGAGAAGGGAAACCCTTAAGGTTAGCACTACATTTATTGAGCTTTCTGTCTGAGGTCAATTTCTCAAATGTAGTGTGGTGAGCTAGAGTCTGAGCAGAACACAGAACACAAGGACTCCTCCTGGATGAAGTGGAAGAGATCAAAGTTTGGAGCAGTCAAAACACCTGAAATCAGAGATGTGGGACATCAGAAAGAAGGGAGCTTTGCATAAACCAGGTTCCATAAAACTATAGCAATCTGTGGAATAGGCCAGGGCTATAGATACATGCTAAAAGCAAGACCACCACAGGTTATTCAGACAAGCTCATACATAATTGAGAATGGAACCTCTTGGTAGAAAACTGAGACCCCACACAATCTGTGCTTTAGGTTTAAGAATCATACTCTTGTGTTAGACCTACTCTGGAGTGTCCTAGAAAAGTGTTTGAAAACTCATAACAAGATCTGCAAGGGAGACAGTTTGGAATCTGAGTCCCAACAAGGTATAGTTTAGGAAACACCTTAGATATTCTACAGATTCAGCCTAGCCAAGTGTAAAGCCAGACCTGCACATGTTCAAGGGTATCAACCAGTAATTCATTGCTGGCTGTAAGAAATATCAGTTCTTTGGAGAAAATAATAGGAAATTGTTTCTGTTCTTAAGTCCCATTGAGTCGGTTCTGACTTATAGAGTCTCTATGCAGAACAGAACAAAACATTGTTTGGTCCTATGTCATCGTCACAATTATTATGTTTGAGCACACTGTTGCTGCCACTGTGTCAATCCATCTTGAAGAGGGTCTTCCTCTTTTTTGCTGATCCTCCACTTTTCTGATCATGATGCCTTTATCCAGGAATGGGCCCCTCTTGATAATAGAAAAGTAGAAAAGACAAAGCCTCGCGATCCCTTGCTGGGAGAATTCTGGCTGTACTTCTTCCAACACAGATGTCTTTTTTCTTCTGGCAGTCCAAGGTACTTTGAATATGCTTCTCAAGCACTAGAATTCCAAGGAACCAATTCTTCTAAGGTCTTCCTTTTCCATTGTCCAACTTTCATATGCATATGAGGCTATTGAAAGTACCATGGCTTGGGTCAGGTGCACTCAAATGTTAAGTCTCTGAAGATTACAGTCAAGATAATATCCTTTTAAAGTTATTCAAAAAAATAAAGCAAAGGACATTCTGCAATAGGCAAATCTGCTGCACAAGACCTCTTTAAAGCATTCAAGAACAAAGATATCAGTATGAGGACTAAGGTGGACCTGACAAATGCCATGCTATTATAAATCACCTCATGTGCATATGAATGGTCAACAATGAATAAGGAAGACCATAAAAGAATTTATGCATTTGAGTTATGTTGTTAGAGAAGAATATTAAAAGTATCATGGACTGCCAGAAGAACAAACAAATCTATACTGGAAGAAGTCCTGGCAAGAATGCTCCTTAGAGGCCAAATACTTCGAATATGTTATCAGGAGGAACAGGTTTCTGGGGAAGGACATCATGATCAGGAAAGTGGAAGGTCAGTGAAAAAGAGGAAGACCCTCAGTGAGATGTATTAGCTAAGTGACAGCAGCACTGGACTCAGGTGTAATAACTGTTGTGAGGACAGTGGAAGATTGGGTGGTGTTTCATTCTGTTATGTATAGGGTCACAATGAGTTGGAACTGACTTTAAGGGCACCTAACAACAATAACAGCCCTTCTGACGTGATCCACCTCTACATCTTAGAATGCCCCACTGAACTCTGGCCACCATAGGTGACCCTACTGATATTTAAAGCACCAGTGGCAAAGTTTCTACCATCACAACAACACAGTGCTTTCCTCCATTCCTTAGCTATATTTTAGGTAGGGGCAGAGTGGTCACGATTTCACTTAGAGGAAAGAATTCATTTTGTGACCTAGAACCTGAAAAAGGAAAAACAAAAATAAACAAGGAATTTTGGTATTGCACTTGGGTATGCATTGGACTTCAAACTGAAAGGCCAGTGGTTCGAACCCATCAACTACTCCACAGGAAAAAGAAATACTAGTTTAAGAAGTTAATAAACATGTTCTTTTTGTTGTGTACCATCCAGTTGATTCTGATTCCTATGACCCTGTGTATAACAGAACATAGCACTGTCTGGTGCTGGACCATATTCACAATCGTTCTTATGTTTGAACCCATTGTTGTGAAGCTCTGTAGCCTCAGATACTCTATGTAGAAGTTCTACTCTGTTCTAAAGAGTCATCATCAGTTGAAATCCACTTGATGACAACTGTGTTGTATTTTTTGTTTTGTTTTTTGGCCTAGTGTGGTGCTTAGGGTTAAGGTGTAGTCAATGTGGGTTAATCTTGGACAGTAAGATTGGTTTGAACTGCAGGGTTGGTGGTTCAAACTCACCAGGTGCTCCTCAGAAATCCTATACAGGCTCACTATGAGGTAAACAAACTTGAGGGGACTTAACAACAATAAAATAAGCTTATGAGGTTACAACAGCCCATGTGATTTAACTCTTCCAGAACATTCTGAAATCACTGTTGGTAACAGCCAAAACCAACATTTCCAGACTCTCTCAATTTATGAATCACTTCTAAGAATGATGAGCATATGATTTCAGACATTGGTAATCCCAAGAAGTTAAGCATAAATTATTGACAATATTCTAGTCTTCATGTTAAGTGCTGTATTTATGAAGATTGACAATATGATAATTAATCAATTTATCATCATTTGATAAAAAGTGGGTTATATGAAGGAATTTCAAAAGGTTTGTGGAGAAATGGAAATACAGGTAATGGAATGTTTCTATGAATGTTTTGAAGGCCCCTTATACATAACACTGTGTGAAGAACATATGCAGTAATCCAACTCCGTCAAATTGAGGTTAAAAAAAAAAATCAAAAGTGTGCCATTGAACATAATTCTCTATAACATGAAATACAATATCTTCTGATAAAATAGGAAAACCCAGTCCTTAATAATGTAAGGCATTCTGACATAAGAATCCACAGAGCTTGTGGATCCTGAGGATGGGAAGTGATAATAGAGAAGAAGAAATCTTGACTGTATCTCTGGAGCCTACAGAGACACAGAAAAAAGGAAGATGGAACACTTCAAGTCACTATCCCCACTGAGGAACTCCACACGCCCCAACCCTAATTTTCATGAGTTGTGAAAAGGAATGATTGTTGAGAAGATTTACCTAAAAATACCTGCAAGAACAGATACCAGGAAGACTTCTGGTTAGGGGACAGGAGAAGTGGAGACAGGCAGCTTAGGCTCTTGGTGGAGGTGCGAATAAACCAGAGAAGGTG
>NW_006408933.1:507800-508523 GCF_000296735.1 Chrysochloris asiatica | reverse complement strand
TCCATTCATTTCTCAATATCTATCTGCACACCTCCATAGTGGTGATTAGAAGGAGGGCCTGAGCAAGTGGACACCCCCACACCCTGCTGGAGGTTTACATTGTGCATGCACACTGACCTGAACAGCTAAGGCTATTAGACAGTCTGCTACAGTTTGTTTTTGTGTGCTGGTGTTTTTGTATCTGCTTTTATATTCTTTCTGTCTTTTTGTCCTTTTGGTCTCACTTTTTTTTTCTTGGGTGTGGAAGCTTTCTCTCCCTACATTACCCAAGAAGAGACAGCAATTGTGGCAATATAGCCAAGCTACAAGAATACCCATAATATCCCACACTCCAGACAGGAGCCAATACCAGCTGCTACACATTACATAGATTTCCAATACCTGATAAGATAGCTAGCAGTTGAGTAGTAAGAGATGTGAAAGGGAAGCCTATCTCCAGATTACATCCACCAGGAGACACTCAGGAAGCTTAACAATACAGCAACATACATTTATTTAATCACTGAAAACACATCTAACTATTGAAAAAGTCTGAGAAAAAACAACAAATTATCTCAACACATGACCAAAACCAGATAAGAGTAACTGGGACAATTGAGCTAGAGGCATACATAGACTTCCCATTAGAAGAAGAGCAGGCATTAGATCTGCCTGAGAAGTAAGTCAAAAGAATGCTATGGAGACAACTCCAAATGTTTCACAAGGGGTGGATGAAAACAAATA
>NW_006408933.1:505968-507024 GCF_000296735.1 Chrysochloris asiatica | reverse complement strand
CATGCAGGCAAGAAGGCAATGGGGAGAAATATATGACACCCTAAAGCAAAAAAACTGTCAACCAAGAATTGCCTACCCAGCAAAGCTGTCAGTGAAATACTGTGGTGCAATCAAAACATTCCAGGATAAACAGAAGCTAACAGACTTTGTCAAAGCCAATCCCATGCTTCAAAACATCCTAAAGAGATTTCTTTGGACTGAAAGTCAACAAGAACAGACAACAACCAGAGATTGATAGACGTGGAAACACCACACAGAACTCAGTCAACAGAAAGCAGAGTCAAGAACAGAACAAAATTACAACAACAAATTCAGAGGACCTGGGAGATCGATCAAAGACCAAAATAATAACAATGTCAAAGAAAGGGAAAATGTAGGAATAGAGATCCAGGTGGTGAGAAAGTCAGGTAGATTACAGGATACAATTTGACTGTCATAAAGGAGGGAAAAGTTAGTAGACTAGAGGGTAACTTCAAAGAAAGTTAATACTGCACAATATACCATGAAAATAAAGATCCAAGTAGAACATGGAAACATTAAAACTAAGAAGAAACTGACAAGAAATAGCACAAAAAACATGAACTCAGCACTGGAAGGCACACAGAACAAAGGAATGAGCAGCACCACAAATAAAGAAACATAATGACAGCAATCAATTCATACCTATTGATAATTACACTGAATGTCAATGGATTAAATGCACCAGTAAAGAGACAGAGAGTGGTAGAATGGGTAAGAAAATGAGACCCTTTACTATGCTGCCTGCAAGAGACAACCTTACCTTACGTACAAAGACAAAAGACTAAAAGTTAAAGGATGGAATAAAACATACCAAGGTAATTGCAATAAAAAATGAACAGGAGTGGCAATACTAATCTCTGATGAAATAAAATTTAAGGCAAAACCCAGCATACGAGATAAAGGGTCAATTGAGCAAGATGACATAACCATTATAAATATTGGTCCTATGCAGTATTTCTCCTTTTGTGACTGACTAATAATGTCCTCAAGGTTCATACATGTTATGCAGTGACTTGCAGCTTTCTTGTTATTCTT
>NW_006408933.1:498934-500511 GCF_000296735.1 Chrysochloris asiatica | reverse complement strand
CTCCTGTAGCACTTTCCTGACTTCTTCCTTATTTTCCTCCACCCCTTTGTGGAGTTTTTGGACTTGTCTCTATATCATTCTTCTGAATTCCTTCTCAGGTAGATATAATGTCTGATCTTCTTCTAATGGGAAGTCTATGTATGCCTCTAGCTCATTTATCTCAGTTACTCTTTTCTGGTTTTGGACATGTGCTGAGACCTTTTGTTGATTTTTCTTGGATCTTTTCACTAGTGAGATGTGTTTTCAATGACTAAATGAATGTATGTTGCTGTGTTGTTAATCTTACTGAGTGTCTCCTTGTGGATGTGATCTGGATATAGACTTCTCTTTTCACATTTAATGCTTAGCAGCTGGTATTGGCCCCTGTCCAGATGGTGGGATATTATAGGGTATGCTTGTAGCTTGGCTATATGGTCACGCTTACCGTCTCTTCTTGGGTAATATAGGAAAAGAAACCTTCCACCCCCAGGAAAAGAGTGAGACCAAAAAGATAAAAAACAAATACTATATAAAAGCAGAGGCAAAATCCACCACTTAAACACAAAAATAAAACTGTAGCTGACTTTCCAGTAGCCTTTGGTGCGCAGGTCAGTGTGTGTGCACAGTAGACACCTCCAGCAGTGGGTGGCAATGTCCAGTAGCTCAGATGCCTCCTCTAGTCACCACCGTGGAGGTGTGCAGGTAAATATTCAGATATGAATGAAAGAAATATTTTCCACTATTTTTATCTCTGAAGGTCAGTTATGTATGCACAGCATTATTCTCAAAATGGCTGCATCCTGGTATATAGTAGATGGTTCTGAATCTTTCCTTTTATGTTGGGATTTTACAAGGTGCACATATGGTTTGGCTATATGGCTCGATCTGCTGCCTCTGGTTAAGTAAGGCAGAAATGAAGGGCCCAGCCCAGTTTAACTTTAGGGCTAAGTCCCAGAGTCAGATGTTACACGAAACAGCCAGAGGATTAGCTGTGGGACCACTGGGACTTCCACATATGTCCTTCATGAGCTATGGAAAAACTGTGGGTGCAACACTGGACCCTTTTAGGGGTGAGCTCCCACCCATCTGAGCATGTCTGGGCTGGACAGAATGGCTCTGACAGGGGAAAGGAGGAAAAAAGTGAATAATCTATCACACCTCTTTCCAGATGCCACTCTGTTGATTTTAGAGCTGTATTTCTGTATCAGCCAGGTTGTGGCCCCACCCTCTGATCTCAGTCCAGGCTGAGGGCCCTCAGGCAGCACCCTGATAGGTTCAGAAATTACTGTGCTTTCCCTCCACAGTCATATTTCTCCATCGGTGGGTACGGGAAACTGATGCCCCCCCACCTTAGATTAGATCCAAAGCTCTGGAACTGCTACAGGAAAGCGCCTTCTCTGGTTTTTCACACCTCTGCGGTAGAGCCTCCCCTACCTGTCTCTGCTTCTCCTGCCCCCAAACCAGAAGTCCTTGAGTAGTAACAGTTTAAAGAGGTCTTTTGCAGCAGATTTTAGCAGTGCAATAATGTTTTATGATTTCTTTCATGAGCGTTGATTGTGGATCCAAGTAAAATGAAATGCTTAACAACTTCAAACTTT
>NW_006408933.1:496631-497953 GCF_000296735.1 Chrysochloris asiatica | reverse complement strand
GATGCATGTAGAGGATTGCAATCATTGCAATGAAACGAAATACAATAGGATGAATATAAAGGTGATGTTTTCTCAATTCACAATAAAAATTTGAACAACAACAAAAAAAGATACACAATATATGATAACATTTAGAGTTTAAATCACTATTGAATGAAAAATCCCAATTTCAGAAAGATATCTTCTGAATGAAGCATGAAGGACTGGTAAAAAGGTAGAAAAGGGTTTCATAGGCTGGACAATACTTCCATGAGTGGACAATTTTGTGTTATCAGAAAAATTAATAAAATATATAGTGTAACAGCATCAATTTCAAACCCAATAAAACATATGTTTCCCTTCTCTGGATTTCCCTAGACCACCCAAAACCAATCCCACCATCACTGAGTGAATTCCAACTCACAGTGACTCTCTACTGGGGTTCCGAGACTGTAAATCCTTGCGGGAGCAGACAGGCTCATCTGCCTCCCATAAAGTGGCATGTAGGTTTGAACTACTGATGCTATGATGAGCAGCCCAACACCTGACCCACAGCACTACCAGAGTTCCTTCTAGATTGTCCTAGCCATCTTTATTTGTATCACACACCTCTCATGGAATCATTGTTATGTTTCAATGTAGCCAAAGGATCCTCTCTGCTCTCCTGTGCTGTAAGCATCATAAGAATTACTCCTGGACACAGTAACAAAAGGTCCTGACAAGGACAATAGCGCACCATGGGAGTGCAGGTAAGGTTAGGCACACAGACCTATGTGTGTGTGTATGTTTAAGTGACAATGAGAATGTTTGTGCATGTACAATGTACCTGGGTGTGCTGGGGTATGCATGTGTATGTGGTTCATGTGCATATGTAGTAACGTACACATGTGAGTGCATGATCTGTGTGAACAGGTATGTATATGCACACATGTGATCATGTGGGTGTGCATGTGAGCACCAGGTGGAGATGGTGTCAAATGAAGCCATGAGGATACTAGCCTGAGCACAGGTGGAGGGAGGGAGAGGCAACCTGTGTTTAGAGGTTCTCTGAAAACATGGCCTAAGGACCTTTCTGTGCAAAGTCAACTCCAGCATCCTGACTGACAGACCTCATAATGCAGGGAGATGACAAACAAACATTGAGACTGAATTGGAAAGTTGACTCAATGGCACTGTAGACACAACAAACTACTTGGAAGCAAACTTCAGCAAGAATATGGACAAAGAGAAGTGGGCTTATCTTCTACAGGAAGCCTGGGCTGGAGAGTCAGTGACGTGGTCAAAATTGAGCATTATGCCAAACAGAGACTCCTAAACAGGAAAAAATGGGATTAGGATGACAC
>NW_006408933.1:492834-493765 GCF_000296735.1 Chrysochloris asiatica | reverse complement strand
AGCAGCGGTTCCTTCTCCAGCCATTCATCCTGTGGGGCTTCCAGCAGCTCTTCTGGTGGTGGCCAATCATCTAGTGGCAGCTCTTCTGGAAGCATGACCGGCAGCACATCCAGCCCTGGCCCAATTGCCTGCCTTGTCCTCGTGAACAGCATGGCCTCTTCCAGCCAGTCACCCAGTGGATCTTCCAGCAGCTGCTCTGGAGGCGGCAAGTCATTATGTGGCAGCTCTTCCTGTGGCGTAGCCTGCAGCACATCCAGCCCTGGCCAAGTTTTCCACTTTGTGCCTGTGAGCAGCGTGTCCTTGTCCAGCCAGTCATCCTGTGGGGCTTCCAGCAGCAACTCTGGTGGCGGCCAGTCATCGAGTGACAGCTCTTCTGGAGTCATGACCTGCAGTATGTTCAGCCCTGGCCAATCAGCCTGCCTTGTGCCCGTGAGCTGCAAGCCTGCCATGTACGTGCTTCCCTCCTGCCAGTCTTCCTGCTCATGAACATCTACTGCCAAACCTGAATACACTGGAAGAGTTGTTCTGCTCAACACAGGAGCCATGGTGAGATCTACCCTTCTGAGTCAACACTGCAACCGTGCAAACTAAGAAGGGGTTCTTTCCCAAATCACCTTCAAGTGTGGGCAGAGGCACAATCCAACAATCCTGATTCTAGCTTTCTTCTTGTCTTTCTCTATTACCAAAACTTTTAAGAAAAATCAACCTTTCATCAGAATCTTCCCTAAATTAATAAATTTGTCAGATTTCTATCCTCTTTAGTGTCTTATAGTCTAACATGTTGTTTAATAAGATTTGCCCAGTGTAAGAGCTAACACCACAGAATGAGAGGTGCTGAGAGGCCCAGGGGAAGGGAGATAAGTCACAGCTTTCTTCTCATGGTCCTTCAAGTTGAACAACAGGGGTCTCTGTTATTTAGGGGGTCCCACCC
>NW_006408933.1:490464-491630 GCF_000296735.1 Chrysochloris asiatica | reverse complement strand
ACACCACCACTACCTTGTACTCATTATATGACTGTATACATGTGTGAATGTGTATGTGATTCACCTGTTATGGGAGATGACAGGACATTTCACAACCATAGAATTCTGAGATGCCCAAATTCTTTTATGTCCCAGAACCCTGGAAGAGCAAAACTCAGAAACCCATAAACAGCATGTGAATTCATTCTTAACTTCCCTGTTTAACTACCTTCTGCAGAGCCATCTCCTACCTGCTCCTTGTCTGATATTGGAGGCAGGTGCCTCTACCCTCACATGTTGAATGCTCCCCGATTATTTCAAAGGGGTGCCTCACTTCCAGTCTCAGGTTGTCAGTCAATGCAAACATTGCCCCCAGTTATGAAAAAGCTCCTGTCTAACCACTCAGTCCTGCATCAGACCCAGCGAGCCAGCAGTGGAAAGCTGCAATGGCTGCTCTGTCACCTGATGTGGATCGTCTCACTTCACACCCATCCCAGACTGCTGGCCATCATTTTGACCCAAGGAGTCAGAACCAGAAGAGAAGAGCAAGGAGTGGGGAAGGTTTCACGTGGCAAACAACCATGAGGTATTTTATGGACTCCACTGCCCATAAGGATATCCACAAATGAGTGTCATGTGGGCACCTAACTGGTCTTCTGTGCTGCAGTGTCATGTGGGCCCTCAGGTCTTCTGTGCTACAGCACCCACCACCCTTTTCTCTGTGCCCTGCGTATGGCCCCTGCCTAGAAAGCACCAAGCTGTATTGCCCTCCACTGACTGCATGTTGTCCCAACCACAGCAACATTATGGGGGAGTTCTCCTCAATACCAGGACAGCAAATTTATATGGGTACAATTGTGATTGATCCCTTGGAGATGTGCATCCAATGGCATCGCCTGCTTTCTGCAGAGGTCACTCATTTGATGTTCCCACCATGGTTCCACATAATATTACTAAACTCCTAATCATGGAAAGGCAGTTATATTACCCACACAGCCCTTCTCACAGCCCTTACCCACTCCAAAAAGACACTTACACACCAGGTCACAGTGTCCACCAAACCACAGAGACTCTGGTAAGCTATCCAAATGGCCTCTTTGAAGCCCCATCCTGGGCTCTACTGAGTGCCTTAACTCCATTCTCCCTGACCCACAGCTGAACCCTTGGCCACCCCAGATGAGGCTAGA
>NW_006408933.1:454617-465131 GCF_000296735.1 Chrysochloris asiatica | reverse complement strand
AAAAATCATATACCCAACAAAGTTGTCCTTCAAACATGACAGCAAAATTAGGACATTTCCTGACAAACAGACATTAAAAGAATTTGCAATGACTAGTCAAACTTTACAAAAAATGCTACAAGGTGTTCTTTAGACTGAGTATTAACAACAACAACTACTACTACCTTAGATTATCATATATGACAACACCAACCAGAACTCAATTCAGATTTAGAAGTATTTAAAATAAAACAAACCTACAAGTCTGACAATAGTGAACCAGAGATATCAATTCATAATGAAACCAACTACAAAGTAAAAAGCTATCCCTTGATACATGAAAAGGATTGTAATCATTGTAATGAAGTAAAGTATATGATTTGTTGAATTTAAAACGGATGATCTTCTCTGTAAACCTTTACTCAAGTCACAATAAAAAGTTTAAATTAATTAATTAACTTAAATGAGTTATGCTGATGTAAGAGACACTGTCTAATTATTATTTGTAGTACATTATGTCTCAAAGAGCTCCCAAACTCATGTAGAAATGTTTCCAATTTATTAAATGAAAAATTGAGCTCTTGCTATACATATTTGAATCTTTAACATTTATCAAGGAAGAATTATAGCTAGATATGAAAATATTTATTTCTATCAAAATGGATAATGTTCAGCTATGCCAAGTCAAACACCTTAATTTTAGAATATGAGACTAATGTTTTGAATATTTTCCAATATGTGTATTATCCTATTTCAAATGAGAGAAGGAAAATTAAACACAAAATTCCCACACCATAATTTGCAACCATCCAATTAGGTGATTAAAAAAAAACCAACAAAAACACAGCCATACCCTTGCGCATGACTGCTTCTCCTCTAATTCAACCAGGTGCTGTCAAATCGACTTCAACTCATGGCAATCAATGTGTTTCAGAGGAGAGCTTTGCTTACAGAGTTTTCTTTATGAGTGTGATTTGGGTGAAAGTTTATAAGCAAATATGTTGTTCCTTCAACACTTCATACATATTTCGTTTTGTGACAGTGTTGCAATTCCCACAATGCAACAGCACTCTTCCCACTTCCTCCCTGTGCTTCCTATTTCCATTTGTCCTTCTTTCCCACCCCTTCCCCTTTTCTGAGTTTTATCCCTGGGCCCTTTCCATTTCCTATGATTTCTTGTTCTAAGAAGTTCATATCTCCCTGTTGTTCACTTTATAGGCCTGACTCTCATTTGGCTGAATATTGATCCATAGGGGCAATCTCATTCCAGGTTTGAAGCATGTCTAGGGGTCACAGTCTTGGGGGTTCCACCAGTGTCTGTTGGACCAGTAACCTGGTCTCTTTCTTTTATGATTTTCAGTTTTGTTCCACATTTTTCACTGATTCTATCCCTTTCAGAGTGGTCAACAATGGTAGCTGGGCACCTTCAACTTCTTTTGGTCTCTGGATCCATAGAAGTTGGGATTCACATGGTCCATTGGAGTCTTGGTATGGCACTGTAGAATAAGCACTGTACTGATAACCCCAAGGTTTGGAGGTTTAACCCACCAGCCACTACTTGGAAATACTATACAAGGTCACTATGAGTCAGAACTGACTTGACACTTAATAACCACATCAGTCCTTTGGACTAATTGTTTTCTTGAATCTTTGATTTTCTTCATTGTTACAGATTGGCAAAAACCTTAGATGACCACTCACAAGCTTTTATGAACCCAGTCACCAATATTTTGAATTTCATAAGTACCATGCACTAGCCAATTGCACAACTGGAACTCCCAAGAAAAGTAAAAATGCTACTTGCAGCATTTTTGGCAATAACTAAAAGTTCATAATAACCTAAACGTCCAAACAGAAGAATAGAAAGGTTGAGGTATATGTATGCAGGTGGGAAATCACATACCACTACTGAACAAGAGCTATTCAGAACAGCACAGCCAGATTTGCTGCAGCAGAATATGGAGAAAAGTAACCTAAAGCAAATTGCAAAGACATATAGAGTGTATGATAAGATTCAAACTTTATATCACTGTTGTATGAAAAATCCCAATTTTAGAAAAGGATCTCCTAAATGAATAATGAAGTACTAAAAAAAGGTAGGAAAGATTTCCTAAGGTAGACTGTACATCCATGAGTGGACCATTTGCATAATCAGAAAATTAATAAAATCAGGAAAAAATTAATCCAATTAGGTGATTTTTAAAAAACACAGCCATATCAATGTGCATGGCTACCTCTGCTCTAATCCA
The DNA here is from genome assembly GCF_000296735.1 of Chrysochloris asiatica. Lineage (NCBI taxonomy): Eukaryota > Metazoa > Chordata > Mammalia > Afrosoricida > Chrysochloridae > Chrysochloris > Chrysochloris asiatica. The sequence continues at coordinate 462,903 of NW_006408933.1, read as the reverse complement.
CCCAGGTGAGGCCAAGTCAACTTCAACTCACGGCAATCCCATGTATTTAAGAGGGCAGCTTTGCTTACATAATTTTCTTGATGAGTGTGATTGTAACAGCTTCAATTTTAACCCCCATAAAATGTATGTTTCCCTTCTCTGGATATCCCTTGTTGTCAGGTGCCATCAAGTCGGAACCAACTCATAGCGACCCCATGTACAGCAGAACAAAACAATGTCCAATCCTGGGCCAACCTCACTACTGCTGCCACACTTGAGTCCATCAATGATGCCACCTGGCCAATCCATCTCTTTAGGGGTCTTCCCTCCACCTTACCCAGCATGACATCCTTCTCCAGCGACTGTTTCCTCCGGACAATATGTCCAAATGGATATCCCTAGACTACCCAAAACCAAACCCACTCTCACTGAGTCAATTCCAACTCACAGTGACTCTATACTGGGATTCTGAGACTGTAAATCCTTGCAGGTGCAGACAAACTCATCTGCCTCCCACAAAGTGGCATGTAGGTTTGACCTGCTGAGCCTATAGTGAGCACCCTAACACCTGACCCACAGCACACCACAGTTCCTTTTGGATTGTCCTAGCCATTGTTATGTGTGTCACACACCTCTCATGGAATTAATGTTATGTTTCATTGTAGCCAAAGGTTTCTGAGCTGGTTTCCTGTCTGCCCATCTGTGCTGTGAGCATCATAAGAATTTCTCCTGACAAGAAAAATAGCGCACTCTGGGAGTGTAGGTAAGGTCAAGAACACAGACCTATGTGAGTTGCATGTTTAAGTGAAAGTGACAATGTGTGTGCATGTGCACTGTACTTGAGTATGCTGGGGTCTGCATGGTCATGTGGTCCATGTGCACATGAAGATATGTACACATGTGTGAGTACATGATCTGTTTGTACAAGTTTGTGAGTGTGTGTGCATGCACATATGTGATCATGTGGGTATGCATGTAAGCACCAGGTAGAGATGGTGCCAAATGAAGCCCTGGGGACACTAGCCTGAGCACAGGAGGAGGGAAGAAAGAGGCATCCTGTGTTTAGAGGTTCTGAGAAAACACGGCCTCAGGGCTTTTCTGTGCAAAGACAACTCCAGCATCCTGATTCACAAGCCCTATAATGCAGGGAGATGACAGACAAACATTGAGACTGAGTTGGAAAGTTGACTCAATGGTGCTGTAGACACAACCAACTGCTTGAAAGCAAACTTCAATAAGAATATGGACAGATAATTGGGTTCAGCTGGGCTGAAGAGTCCCTGACGTGGTCAAAATTGAGCATTATGCCAAACAAAGACTCCCAACAAACAAGAAAAAAAAGGATTAAGATGACACAGGGAAACAATAATCACACTTCTGTGCTGCCAGGACGCTCATGACCCATGTGTAAACGCCACTGACTGGAAGGAGGCTCCACTGCAGCAATCACCTCCTCCCTGATGCCTACTCCAGCCAAACACCAGAATATGTGTGAAACTTTCTTCTCCTTGGACAGCCAGTCAGGCGGTTCCATGCCCATGTGCTGCATACCTCTGAGCTCTGTCCCCACTGCCTACAGCTCATCCTCATGCTCTGGGAGCATCTCTAGTCACCCTGTGTCCTATGCGATTGTGTTGTACAGCCCCGGGAGTGGCATGGCCTCCTCCAGCCAGTCACCCAGTGGTACTTCCAGCAGCTTCTCTGGTGGAGGCCAGTCATCATGTGGCAGCTCTTCCTGTGGCATTATCTGCAGCATGTCCACCCCTGGCCAAATTGCCTACTTTATGCCAGTGAGCAGTGTGGCCTCCTCCAGCCAGTCATCCTGTGGCATCTTTTCCTGTGGCATAACCTCTGGGGCATCCAACCCTGGCCAAGGTGTTTTCTTTGCACCCATGAGTGGCGTGGTCTCCTCCAGCCAGTCTCCCTCTGAGGCGTCCAGCAGCTCCTCTGGTGCCAGCATGACATGCAGCGTGTCCAATTCTGACCAAGTGGCCTGCCTTGTGCCTGTAAGGAGTAAGCCTGCCATGTGTGTGGTCTCCTCCAGACAGTCTTCCCGCTCATGAACATTTACTGCCAAACCCAAATACCCTGGAAGACCTGCTCTGCTCATACGCATGAGCCATGGTGAGATCTACCTTTCCAAGTCAAAACTGGGTCAGAGCAAGCAAAGAAGGGCTTCTTCGCTAAGTCACCTTCAAGTTTGGGCAGAGGCACAATCCGACAAACCTGATTCTGGCTTTCTGCTTGTCTTCATCCATCACCACTACTTTTTTAAGAAATCAACCTTTCATCTGGATCTTCCCTAAATTAATAAACTTGTCAGATTTCTTTCCTCTTCTTTGGTGTCTCATGGTCTCTAGTGTTGTTTGCTAAGACCTGCCCAATGTGAAAGCTAACGCCACAGAATGGGAGGGCCTGAGTGGCCCAGGGGAAAGGAGAAGATGTGTCACAGCTTTCTTCCCATGGTTATTCAAGCTGAACAACAGGGGTCTCTGTTATTTAGGGAGTCATGTGAGTGTGTGCATACCTGTGTATACCTGCATGGCAGTATGTGTGACTACATGTGCATAATTGTGCACATGTGGGAGAGTATTGTGTATGTTCATTTATATATGTGTCAGTGGGTTAATGTGTGTGCATGTGCATGACTTGGAGGGGGCACTGTGTGCATTCATGTGTATCATTGCATGTTTGCACAGGCACATGAGAGTGGAAGCATCATGCATGTTCCACACAAGTGTTTAATGGCACACACATTCATGTGAATTGTGTTTGTGTGTGTACACAGGCATGTGGGAATTGGAGTGTCTATGTATACATTCAAGGAAACCTGATAGCATAGTCGGTACGAGTCAGGCTAACCTCTAGGTCAGCAGTTCAAAAATACCAGCAGTTCTGTGAGAAAAAGATGAGTTTTTTTTTTTTTACTACCATAAAGATTTACAGCCTCATAAACCCTATTCAGGGTTGCTATGAGTCAGAACCCATTCTGTGGCACACCACCAGCACCATGTGTTCATTACATGACTGTACACATGTGTATATGTGTGTGTGAATCCACTTGTTATGGGAGCTGACAGGACATTTCACAACCAGAGAACTCAGAGATGCCCAAATACTTGTATGTCCCATAATCCTGGATGAGCAGAACTCTGAGGCCCTTGAATAGCACACAAATTCCATCCCCACTTCCCTGTTCAAACCCCCTCTGCAGAGCAGTCTCTTACCTGGTCTTCTGATTTTCACTGCAGTACGACAATGATCGTCAAACAAACACAAAATAGTAGTATATTTGTCATGTGCCAGGAACAGTTCATAGTAAAAAGCAAGGGAGAATTGATAATGGCTCCCTTGCTACTGAGAGCTGAAGTTGGAGAGTTGACAGACAATGGAAAGATAGAAAGACTGTCTATAAGGAAAGTGGGAACTAAAGAGTGTAGGTCATGGTTAAATATTGAGGAGATGAAATTAGATCCTAAGATGAGATAAAGCATCAGGACAGACTCAATGAACACAGATCTACCAAAGACAAGGACTAGGGTTGATCCAAGTGTGTACCAAAAATGTGTGGGGACCCTGAGCCAAGGGAAGGGTTCCTCCCTGGGAAGCTATAGAAAGAAAAACAAAAGTTCAATATGGAGAAATGCATAACACTGGCTGAACTGATGGAATGAAAAGGGCCAGGCTAGCCCTCTAGTCAAATATATAACAGGGGAAAAAAGTATGCTGCATATGCTTTCAAGTAGTGATGAACAGGAAGACTAAGACTGTGACTTCTGGGAGAAGGGAAACTCATAAGGTTTGCTCTACCTTCACTGAACTCTCTGTCTGAGGTCAATTTCTTGAATGCAGTGCGATGAGCTAGAGTCTGAGCAGAACACAAGGACTACTCCTGGATAAAGAGGAAGATATCAAGGTTTAGAGTGGTCAAAACACCTGAAATCAGAGATGTGGAACATAAGAAAGAAGGGAAATACTGCTTGGTCCTGTGTCATCCTTACAATTGTTATGTTTGAGCACACTGTTGCTGCCACTGTGTCAATCCATCTTGAAGAGGGTCTTCCTCCTCTATGCTGATCCTCCACTTTTCCAATCATGATGTCCTTATCCAGGTTTTTGTTATGTGCTATGGAGTCGGTTCCTACTCATTGCGACCCTTTACAGGGTTTCCGAGGCTGTAAATCTTTATGGGAGCATAAAGCCTCAACTTTCTCCTGCGGAACAACTGGTAGTTTCAAACTTCTGACTGTGAGGTTAGCAGCCCGATTCGTAACCACTACGCTACCAGAGCTCCTTCTGACACCTAGATCTTTCTTTGTAATATGTCCAAAGTAGAAGAGACAAAATCTTGCAAATTTCACTGCTAGGGAGAATTCTGGTTGTACTTCTTCCAACATAGATTTCTTTGTTCTTCTGGCAGTCCATGGTACTTTGAATATTCTTCTCCAGCACTAGAGTTTCAATGAATCAATTTTTCTAAAGTCTTCCTTATTCATTGTCCAATTTTCACATGCATATGAGTCTATTGAAATGAAAGTACCCATTGTTTTCTGTTGTTAAGTGCCTTCGAGTGGGTTCCTACCCATAGCAACCCTGTGTAGGGTTTCTTAGGAGCAGCTGGGGAAATTGGACCACTGACCTTGTGGTTCAAATTGACTTTTCAGCCCAGCACGTATACCCACAGTGCTATACCAGGATGCCATTTTATAGAATCCTTCAATATTGCAACCTGAAGCTGTACTTTTTGTTCAACTCTTTCAGCTTCAGAAATGCTAACCGTGTTCTTCTCTATTGGTTTTCTAACTTCAGGTCTTTTCATATGTCATAATAATATTTGACTTTGCCTTTGTGAGCTGTCATTTAAAACGTCCTGTTCAGTTCTTTTACTTCATCATATCTTCCAATCACTGGCTTCAGTAAGCAAAAGAACAAATTTCAGAATCTTTTCTGACATCTGCATTGGTCTTTTCTTTCATCCTGTCTTTACAATGACCTTGTCTTTCTTTGTGTGTGATGTTCTTGATGTTATCCTACAAGTTTTCTGGTCTTTGGTCATCAATGTTGCATAAAACAAGTTTGTTTTTGAGATGGTCTCTAAATCCAGGTAGGATATACTCAAGTTCATATTTTAGCTTTTATGAGCTTGTTTTAATTTTCTTCTGTTTCAGCCTGAATTTACATATGAGTAATTGATGGTCTGTTTCACAGAAGGTCCCAGGTCTTGTTTTTGGCTGATGATATTGAGCTTCTCTACTAGCTCTTCCCACACACACAGTCAATTCTATTACAGTGTTTTCTGTCTTGTCAGGTCTACATGCAAAGTCACTTTTTGTTGCAAAAAGGTATTTGCAATGACTTAGTCATTGGTCTTGTAAAATTCTATTGTGTAATCAACATCATATCTATCACCAAGACCATATTTTCCAAATACAGATCCTTTCACTGTGTTTCCTGTTTTTACATTCCAATCATCAGTAATTATCAGTGCATCTTGATTACATGCATGATCAATTTCAGACTGAAGAAATTGGTAGAATTGTTCAATTTTAGCTACACTGGCTTCAGTAGTTGGTGCATAACTTTGAATCATAGTCATATTATCTCATTATTCTTGTAGTCATATGAATATTATCCTATCATAGTCAGTATTGCACTTCAAGATATATCTTGTAAAAACATTTTAATGGTGAAAGCAGTTCTATTGCTCTTCAATTTGTTGTTCCTGGCATAGTAAACCATATGATTATATTATAATTCAAAATGTACAATACCAGTCCATTATAACTCACTAATGCCTAGACTGTTGTTGATCTTTATGCATTCCACTTCAGTTTTGATGACATCCAATTTTCCTCAATTTATACTTGGTACATTCCACATTCTGATAAATAATGTATGTTCGCAGTTGAGCTACCTGAGCAAATGAAAGTTCAGTAAGCTTAGCTCTAGCCATGTCATTAAGGTCAACTCTACTTTGAAAAAGCAGCTCAGATCCAGGAGTGTTTTGAGTACCTTCCACACTGAGGGGCTGATCTTCAGGCACTATATTTCACTGTTATTCTTAAGGTTTTTAGTAGCTGAACCTTCATCTTGTAAAGATCAGCATCCACATGACCTTGGCCTCAACAGTCACCATCTGGGGTCTATACACAGGAGAAACTCTTACAAACAAACACCAGGAGATGTATTCAGGAATATTTATAGCAACTCAATCTGTAATAGCAAACTCTTACGATCAACACTCCTGCTCCTCCTTTGAAGATTGATAACCTGAAGTATTTATACAATGGGACCCTAGAAAGCATTCACAATGAATGAATTACACCCACAAAATTATGGGGAAATCTTAGCAATATTCCCTGGAGTGGAAAATGTTAAATCTCTGAAGATTACATTCAAGACAATATCCTTTTACTGTTATTCAAAAAAATTAATCAAACGACATTCTGCATTAGGCAAATCTGCTGCACAAGACCTCTTTAAAGTGTTCAAGAACAAAGATATTAGTATGAGGACTAAGGTGCACCTGACACAAGCCATGCTATTTTCAAACACCTCATGTACATATGAATACGGAAGACCATGGAAGAATTTATGCATCTGAGTTATGTTGTTAGAGAAGAATATTAAAAGTATCATGGACTGCCAGAAGAACAAACAAATCTATACTGGAAGAAGTACTGGCAAGAATGCTCCTTAGAGGCCATACACTTCAAATATGTTATCAGGAGGAACACATTTCTGGAGAAGGACATCATGCTTAGGAAAGTGGAGGGTCAGTGAAAAAGGGGAAGACCCCCAGTGAGATGTATTAGCTAAGTGACAGCAGTAATGGACTCAGGTGTAGTAACTGTTGTGAAGATAGTGGAAGATCGGGCAGTGTTTCATTCTCTTATGCATAGGGTTACTATGAGTCAGAACTGACTCGAGGGTACCTAACAACAATAACAGCATTCTGAAGTAATCCACCTCTACATTTTCCTAATATAGCTTAGTTTGGAAATTCCACTGAACTCTGTCCACCATGGGTGACCCTACTAATATTTACAGTACCAGTGGCAGAGTTTCTACTATCACAAAATCACAGTGTTACCCTCCATTCCTTAGCCATATTTTGGGTAGGGGTGAAGTGGTCATGCTTTCAGTTAAAGGAAAGAATTCATTTTGTGAGCTAGAATCCTAAAAAAGAAAAACAAAATATATAAGGAACTCTGGTAGTGAAGTGGGGTAAGCATTGGACTGCAAACTGAAAGGTTAGTGGTTCAGACCCATCACTCACTCCATGGGAAAAAAGAAATACTAATTTAAGAAATTCATTAACATGTTGTTTTTGTTAGGTGTCATCCAGTTGATTCTGATTCATATGACCCTTTGTATAACAGAACACAATAGTGTCTGGGCCTGCACCATATTTACAATCGTTCTTATGTTTGAACCCTTTGCTGTAAAGATCTACAGCCTCAAAAACTCTATGGAGCTGTTCTACTCTGTTCTAAAGAGTCATTATCAGTTGAAATCCACTTGATGGCAACTTTGTTTGATTTTTGGTTTTATTTTTTGGTAGAACCTAGATTGAGGTTTGAAGTCCTAGTGTGGTGCTGCAGGTTAATGCATTGTTAATGTGGGTTAATATTGGACAGCAAGATCAGTTTGAACTGCAAGGTTGGCAGTTCAAGATCACCAGGTGCTCCTCAGAAATCCCATACAGGCTCATTATGAGGTAAACAAACTTGATGGGACTTAACAATAATAAAATAAGCTTATGAAGCTACAACAGCCCATGGGATGTTAACTCTTCCAGAACATTCTGAAATCACTGTCCATAACAGCCAAAACCAACATTTCCAGACTCTTCCTCAATTTATGAATCACTTCTAAGAATGATGAGCATATGATTTCAGACACTGGTGATCCCAAGAAGTTAGGCATAAATTATTGACAATACTCTAGTCTCCATGTTAAATGGTGGATTCATGGAGATTGAAAATATGATAATTAATCAATTTATCATCAATTGATAAAAAGTGGGTTATAGGATGTAGTTTCAAAAGTTTTGTAGAGAAATGGAATTACAGGTACTGGAATGTTTCTATGAACTTTTTGAAGGTTCCTTATACATAAAACAGTGTGAAGAACATATGCAATAATCCAACTCTATCAAACTGAAGTTAAAAAAAATCAAAAGTTGTGCCAGGACATAATTTTCTATAACATGAAATACAACTTCTTCTGATAAAATAAGAGAACCCAGTCCTTAATAATGTAGGGCATTCTGACTTAAGAACCCACAGAGCTTGTGGATCCTGA
>NW_006408933.1:452058-453442 GCF_000296735.1 Chrysochloris asiatica | reverse complement strand
TCCATGGCTGCATACAAGGAAAGACTTTGCAAATTCCTTGTTCCCTGAGGCAGGCTTTGCAAGATTCTCAGGGGTCAGCCTGATCTGGGACCTGTCCGATTTTCTGAACAGTAACTGTTTAGTTGCAATCCTTCGATTAAACTGCCCCCAAGTCTGAGAACTTCACTTTAGTTGCTCCCAACACCTGACTGACATTTAGATATAAAAATTGTGAACAATCTTTCTTCCATTCATTTCTCAGTATCTATTTGTGCACCTATACAGTGATGACTAGAGGTAGGGCCTGAGCAAATGGACACCCCCACCCACCACTAGAGGTTTAAACTGTGCATGCACACTGACCTGCACAGAAAAGGCTATTGGACAGTCTGCTACAGTTTTGTTTTTGTTTTTGTGTGCTGGGGTTTTTGTATCTGCTTTTAAATTGTTTCTGGTTTTGGGCCTTTTTTCTTGGGGGAGGGAGTTTTCTTTCCCTACATTACCCAAGAAGAGACACCAATCATGGCCACATAACCTAGCTTCAGGCATATCCCATAATATCCCACACTCCAGATAGAAGTCAATACCAGCTGCTATGCATTACATAGCCAACACCTGCTAAGATAGCTAGCAGTTGATTAATAAGAGATGTGAAAGGGGAAGCCTATCTCCAGATCACATCCACCAGGAGACCCTCAGTAAGCTTAACAACACAGAAACATACATTCATTTAATCATTGAAAACATATCTAACTATTGAAAATGTCCTAGAATAATAATAATAATCTCAGCACATGTCCAGAAACAGAAAAAAGTAACAGACAAATGAACTGGAGGCACACATGGACTTCCCATTAGAAGAAGAGAAGGCTTTGGATCTGTCTGAGGAATTCAGAAAAATGATATGGAGACAAATCCAAATGCTTCACAAGAAGTGGATGAAAATGAGGAAGAAGTCAGGAAAGTGCTACAGGAACAACCAAACAAGATAGATATAGCATATTTGGAAGACAAATCTCTCAATAATGTTAAGATAGAAGAGCAAGCAGGAAAAAATGATACAAAAATCTGAAGAGAGTCTAAGATTCATGGAGGATAACATGAAGAGGAATAACAAGAATTATTGGCATTTTGGAACAGGAAGAATAACAGAAGTCCACAGCGGAGATAGTTGAGGAACTACTGGAAGAAAATTTCTCTAACATCTTGAGGGATGAGAAGATAAGCATTCAAGAACCTGAATGAACATCAGGAAGAATAGACTCCCAAAGAAAATCACCAACACATATCATCTTTAAGCTCTCCAAAATCAAAGATGAGAGAATCCTAAAACCAGCCAGGGAAAAGAGAAGTGTTACTTACAAAGGCAAGTAAATCAGATTAAACTCTGACTTCTCAGCAGAAA
>NW_006408933.1:436553-451261 GCF_000296735.1 Chrysochloris asiatica | reverse complement strand
CAATTCCAACTCACAATGACTGTATATGGGATTTCTGAAACTGTAAACCATTGTGGGAGCAGGCAGGCTCATTTTCCTCCCATAAAGTGTCATGTAGGTTTGAACTGCTGAATCTATGATCAGCAGCCCAACACCTGACCCGCAGCACCACCAGATTCCTTCTCGATTTTCATAGCCATCTTTATTTGTATCACATACCTCTCACGGAATCACTGTTATGTTTCAATATAGCCAGAGTATCCTGAGCTGGTTTCCTGTCGCTCTCCTGTGTTGTGAGCATCATAAGTATTACCCCAGATCATTGTAACAAAAAGCCCTGACAAAGACACAACCAACAACCTTGCTTCTGGCTTTCCTTGTCTTCATCCATCACTAGAACTTTCTAAAAAAATCAACCTTTCATCAGGATCTTCCCTAAATTAATAAATTTGTCACATTTTTATCCTCTACTTTTGTGTCTCATGGTCTAAAGTGTTTTTTGCTAAGACTTGTCCAATGTAAAAGCTAAAAACCACAGAATGGGAGGATCTGAGTGGCCCAGGGGAAGGGAAAAGATGAATCAAAACTTTCTGTACATGGTTCTTTGTTAATGGGGGTCTTTAATATTTAAGGGGTCCCACCTCTTCTTCTCACGCAAATCCCCTCCTTGTTATGATATGCCATTTCCCATATTACTCCTAGTTTTAGAGACAAGAATGCTTGTATGTGTATCATTGTATGTTTACATGCATATGTCTGTGTGGACATGAATGTGCATGTAATTATAATAGCCAGCTGGCTAAATCTAAATATAAATTTTTCAATACAAACGAACAACAAACTGTATGATTTGTTGAATGTAAAGCTGATGATCTTGTGTGTAAACTTCCACTCAATTCACAAAATGCTTAAATAATTTTTTTTTTTAAAGTAAAAAGAGAAAGAAAAATATGCCTAGCAAATACTAATCAAAATATATCTGGTTCAATTTCTTTAATAGACACAAAAATTTACCATGAATGAAGATGGTCTCTTAATTAATGATAATAAGGTTTAATACATCTATAAGATATCATTAATGCTAAATTCCATGTACCACAAGATTAGACTCAATATTGAAAAAATTGGTGGATTCCATAGAGGATAGACAAAGCAGACAAAACAAGATTAAAGGACAAGCAATTCAAAACTTGAAATATGGGACTTACAGTGAGATGGCAGACAAGGTAGACAAATGAAACAGACCCTAGCTAACAAAGATACAAGAAACCAAACAAGACACAGATGAACATCTTGGCTCCCTTAACATCAGAAGAAATGTTAGAGAAATGGGTGTAGTGTTTGCTGGGAGGAGAATCTGAACAGGAATGGTGAGAGAGGGAGACCAGTGGACAGCGGGTCAGATGCGGTACAACCATCTTGAGCCATTTTGAGCAGCTTTGGCAACAGAAGGTGGCCTGGCAGAACAGTGTCATACAGGTGAATGGAAAGGTAAGATTCTTTGTTTTCACCCATACTTCCCTGGTGACCAGCGGAACATGGTTGGAAGCCAGCAGCTCTGATTTGGTGTGCTGTTTTGATGTCTGGATTCAAGTGGGATCAGTACAGAACCTACAGAATACAGAGTATTTAATCAATCACCCTGCCTCCAATTGCCCTATGGCCCTAATTGACACTGAATAGACACCTAATAGACCTAATAGGTCCTAAGAGCACCATCAAGGACTTCCACAAACTACTTCAAATTTGAGTATAAGGAACATAGTTAACACCCAGGCTGACAGGAACTCAATGACTCCCATAACTACCTCATAGGGCTTGCAGGAGCCACCCAGAGCTTTCTCCACTCTGGGTCAACAGTTGCATTGTTTCGGTTTTTATTGTGAAATTTGTTTTTTTCCCTTTTGTTGTTTCATTGTCTATGTTTGCCTATTCTTTCTCCTCCTTCTTTTTCCATCTCCTTGAATTTTATCCTTTCTATCACTGTGTTTATTTATCCTTCTTTTCTTCTGTGTCTCATTTCCCATCATTTTTTACCCCTTTTGGTATTTCTACATACACTTTAGTCACTCTTTTCATCATCCCTATCATTGGTTTTTCTAAGTGTATTTTTTTTTTAAATCCTTCCTTTCATTTTTCTTCTTCTATAGCTCTATTTTCCTGTACTTAATTTCTCGTTTTAGATAAACATTTCTTCTTAATTAATCTTTTTATTTTCTTAAGTGTTTCTTTTTACTTCATCTTCTTATTCTCTCTCTCTCATTTTTCTCTTCTATAGCTCTATTCCCTGGTTCCCTTTTGGCTTTATACTTGGTATCATCCTTTTTAATGATTGTTATCATATTTTTTCTCTTTATTATTTTATCTTTTCATTGTTGGTACTTAACTTATTTTGTTTCATTTCTTTGTGTGTGTTGGGGGGGAGGGTTTTCTCTTTCCCACCTAGCAGGAGACAGCAGCCACACCCATATAGCACAGACATAAATGTACCCTATGGAGCCCCATCCATTGAGAAAGAGCCAATACCAGCTCCTATAGCACCTGATTAATAATACACATCAATGAATACCAGCCACACTCACCCTAAAGTGAACTGCATAAGTGGCAAATGAGAACAATGTATACACTTTCATTCCATAGCTACACTCACAAGGGACAGTTAGTTGGTGAGACTCTAAGAACACACCAACATACAATCATTAATTAAATACAAATACAACCTCACAATGCCCCAGACACAATAGAGAATTTTAGATCACCTGAAGAAATACGAATGGATGGCTCAAAGAAACAACCAAAATGCAGAGCCAGCATATGATTCTGATGAAGGAAAGATAATGGAACTAACTGAAAAATAATTCAAGTGAATGATATTTAGGTCCCACAAAGGTTTAACAAAAAGGTCAAGGGAAGCAAGAACATAGACAAACTTCAGAAGAATTTAAAAACATCCATGAAGAAGAGGAAAAACTTATAAGTGATTGGAATTCTGACAAGAAGATAAAATAGGAAACAGAGAAAATTGTTAAATCCTCATTGGAAGTAAACGTCCCTAACATCAAGAAAGATAAGAAGATACATCTTTCCTGCAAGAAACTGAATGGACTCCAAACAAGATTGATCCCCCCAAAAAAATCACCAAGATATATTATCATCAAACATTTTACATCCCAAAACCAGAAAAGAACCCTGAGAGCAGTATGGGGGGAAATGAAAAGTTACGTGCAAAAGAGAACCAAAAGGAATAATCTCTGGTTTCTTAGCAGAAACCAGGCAGACAAGAAGGTAATCTGAAAAATACTGAACGAAAAGAAGTGTCAACCAAGGATAACATACTCAACAAAGTTGTCCTTGAAATATTACAGGAAAAGTAGGACATTTCCTGACAAATAGAAATTAAAAGAATTTGCAATGACTAGTCAAACTTTACAAAAAATGCTACAGGGTGTTCTTGAGTACCGACAACAACCTTAGATTACCGTATATGACAACACCATCCAGAACTCAACTCAGATTAAAAGTATTTAAAATAAAACAAACCTACAAGTCTGACAATAGTGAACCAGAGATATCAATTTATAATGAAACCAACTACAAAGTAAAAAGCTATCCCTTGGTACATGGACAGGATTGTAATCATTGTAATGAAGTAAAGTATATGATTTGTTGAATTTAAAACTGATGATCTTCTCTGTAAACCTTTACTCAATTCACAATAAAAAGTTTAAATTAATTAATTAACTTAAATGAGTTATGCTGATGTAAGAGACACTGGCTAATTATTATTTGTAGTATATTATGTCTCAAAGAGCTACCAAACTCATGTAGAAATGTTTCCAATTTATTAAATGAAAAATTGAACTCTTGCTATACATATTTGAATCTTTAACATTTATCAAGGAAGAATTATAGCTAGATATGAAAATAATTATTTCTATCAAAATGGATAATGTCTAGCTATGCCAAGTCAAACACCTTAATTTTAAAACATGAGACTGTTTTGAATATTTTCCTATATGTGTATTATCCTATTTAAAATGAGAGAAGGAAAATTAAAAACAAAATTCCCAAACCATAATTTGGAATCATCCAATTAGGTGATTTGAAAAAAAATAAACAAAAAACAGCCATACCCTTGTGCATGACTGCTTCTCCTCTAATGCAACTAGGTGCTGTCAAATCGACTTCAACTCATGGCAATCCATGTGTTTCAGAGGAGAGCTTTGCTTACAGAGTTTTCTTTATAAGTGTGATTTGGGTGAAAGTTTACAAAGAAATAGGTTGTTCCTTCAACACTGCATACATATTTTGTTTTATGACATTGACTGCAATTCCCACAATGCAGCATCACTTTTCCCACTTCCTCCCTGTGTTTGCTGTTTCCATTTGTCCTTCTTTCCCATTCCTTCCCCCTTTCTGAGCTTTACCCCTTGGCCCTTTCCATTTCCTATGGTTTCTTGTTTTAAGAGGTTCATACCTCTCTGGTGTTACTGTTCACCTTATAGACCTGCCCCTCATTTGGCTGAAAATTGATCCATAGGGGTAAGCTCATTCCAGGTTTGAAGCATGTCTAGGGGTCACAGTCTTGGGGGTTCCACCAGTGTCTATTAGACCACTAACCTGGTCTCTTTCTTTTATGATTTTCAGTTTTATTCCACATTTTTCACCGATTCTATCCCTTTCAGAGTGGTCAACAATGATAGCTGGGTACTTTCTACTTCTTTTGGTCTCTGGATCCATGGAAGTTGGGATTCACGTGGTCCATTGGAGTCTTGGTATGGCACTGTAGAATAAGCACTGTACTGCTAATCACATGGTTTGAGGGTTTAACCCACCAGCCACTACCCTGGAAATCCTATACAAGGTCAGAACTGACTTGATGAAACTTCATAACTACATTAGTCCTTTGGACTAATTGTTTTCTTGAATCTTTGATGTTTTTCATTGTTACAGATAGGCAAAAACCTTAGATGACCACTCACAAGCTTTTATGAACCCAGTCATCAATATTTCGAATTTTGTAAGTACCATGCCTTAACCAATTGCACAACTGGAACTCCCAAGAAAAGTAAAAATGCTACTTGCAGCATTTTTGGCAATAACTAAAAGCTGATAATAACCTAAATGTCCAAACAGAAGAATAGAAAGATTGAGGTATATGTATGCAGGTGGGAAATCACATACCACTACTGAACAAGAGCTATTCAGAACAGCACATCCAGATTTGCTGCAGCAGGATATGGAGAAAAGTAACCTAAAGCAAATTGCAAAGACATATAGAGTGTATGATAAGATTCAAACTTTATATCACTGTTGTATGAAAACTCCCAATTTCAGAAAAGGATCTCCTGAATGAAGAATGAAGTACTAATAAAAAGGTAGGAAAGGATTTTCTAAGGTAGACTGTACATCCATGAGTGGAACTTTTTGCATATTTAGAAAATTAATAAAATCAGAACAAATTAATCCAGTTAGGTGATTTTTTAAAAAACAGCCATTTCGATCGATGTGCATGGCTACCTCTGCTCTAATCCACCCAGGTGCTGCCCAGTCGCCTTGAACTCATGGCAATCCCCTATGTTTCAGTGGGTAGATTTGCTTGCAGAGTTTGCTTGATAAGTGTAATTTATTTATGAGTGTTACATATTGTAACATCTTTAATTTCAACCCCAGTAAAATGAATTTATCCCTTCTCTTGATTTTCTTAAATCACCCAAAACTAAACTCACCTTTCATCGAGTCAATTCCAACTCACAGTGATGCTATACTGGGTTTCTGAGACTGTAATCCTTGTGGGAGCAAACAGGCTCATCTTCCTCCCACAAAGTGACATTAGTTTTGAACAGCCCAACACTTAACACACAGCACTACCAGAGATCTTTCTGGATTTTCCTAGAAATCTTAAATTGTGTCACACACCTCTCAAAGAATTACTGTTACGTTTTAGTGTAGCCAAAAGAGGCTGAGCTGGTTTCCTGTCTGCCCTTCTGGGCTGCGAGCCTCATAAGAATTATCCCTGGTCACTGTAACAAAAGGTTTTGACAAATAGCATACCGTGCAAGTGCAGGTACATTCAAGCACACAGATCTATGTGAGTATGCATATTTAAGTGCCAGTGAGAATGTGTGTGCATGTTCACTGTACGTAGGTATGCTGGGGTATGCTGGATATGAGGTTCATATGCATATGAAGATACATAAACATGTGTGAGTGCATGATCTGTATGTACAGGTTTGTGAGTATGTGTGCATGCACATATGTGATCGAGTGAGTGTGCATGTAAGCACCAGATGAAGATGGTGCCAAATGAAGCCCTGAAGATAATAGCCTAAGCACAGGAGAAGGCACAGAGAGGGAAGGCAGAGACATCCTTTGTTTAGAGGTTCTGTGAAAACATGGCCTCAGGGCCTTTTTGTGCAAAGTCAACTCCAGCATCCTGACTGACAGTCCCCATAATGCAGGGAGATGAAACACAAACATCCAGATTGAATTGGAAAGTTGACTCAATGGTGCTGTAGACACAAAAACTGCTTGGAAGCAAACTTCAGCAAGAATTTGGACAAAGAGAAATGGGCTCAGCTTCTACAGGAAACTTGGGCTGAAGAGTCCCTGACGTGGTCAAAATTGAGCATTATGCCAAACAGAGACTCCCAAACCGGATAAAAAGGATTAGGATGACACAGGGAAACAGTAATTACACTTCTGTGCTTCCAGGATGCCCACGACCCAAGTATAAAAGCTACCAACTGGAAAGAGGGTCCACTACAGTACTCACCTCCTCCCTGATACCTACTCCATCCAAACACCCCAACATGTGTGACACCTCCTGCTCATCAGGCACTCCACACCCCTGAGCTGTGTCCTCACTTCTGGCTGCTCATCCTTGGGCTCTGGGAACTCCTCCAGTCACCCTGTGTCCTATGTGATTGTGCTGTACAACCCCTTGAGTGTCATGTCCTCCTCCAGCCAGTCACTCGGTGGGGCTTCCAGCAGCTGCTCTGGTGGCGGCAAGTTATTATGTGTCAGCTCCTCTTGTGGCATGACCTGAGGTGAGTCCAGCCCTGGCCAAGTTGCCTACTTTGTGCCTGTGAGCGGTGTGGCCTCCTCCAGCCAGTCACACTGTGGAGCTTCCAGCAGTTGTTCTGGTGAAGGTAAGTCATCATGTGACAGCTTTTCCTGTAGCATGACCAGAGGCATGTCCAGCTTTTGCCAAGTTTCCTGCCTTGTGCCCATGAGCTTTAAGCCTAGCATCTTGTCTAAACCTACCTGTCTTGTCCCTGTGAGCTCCAAATCTACCATCTGCATCCCACTGAGCTACAAGCCTTCCATGTACGTGGTCCCCTTCAGCCAGTCTTCCTTCTCATAAACATCTACTGCCAAACCCAAATATCCTGGACGAGCTGATCTGCTCATATGCAGGAGCCATGGTAAGATCTTCCTTTCTGAGTCAACACTGCATCAGAGCAAACTAAGAAGGGATATTTCCCCAAACCAACTTCGAGTGTGAGCTGAGGCACAATCCAACAAGCCTGGTATGGCTTTCTCCTTGGCTTCTTCCATCAACTCATCTTTTTAGAAAAATCAACCTTTAACTAGATCTTCCCTAAATTAATAAATGTCAGATTTCTAGCCTCTTCTTTGGTGTGTCATGTTCTGAAGTGTTGCTTGCTAAGACCTGCCGAATGTGAAGGTTAACACCATAGAATGGAGGTCCTGAGTAGCCCAGAGGAAGGGAGAAGATGAGTCACAGCTTTCTTCTTACGGTTCTTCAAGCTGGACAACAGGGGTCTCTGTTATTTAGCGGGTCCCCTCTCTTACTTTTCTCATGCAAATAACCTCCTTGTTGTGATGTGACATTTCCCATCTTGTTCCCAACTTGGGGGACCAGAATGCTTGTGTGTGTGTGTGATTGTATTTTTACATGCTTATGTATGTGTGTGGGCATGAATGTGTATGCAAGTGCAAGTGTATACTTACCTGTGTTGTGTGTGCATCCAAGCATTTGCGTGTATGATTGTGTACATGTGTGAATGTGTAGAGTACATGTGTGCATGTTGTGTGATTTTGTGCATAGCTGAGTATATCTGCATGAAGGTATATGTGACTACATGTACATAATTTTGCACATGCAGGAGTAAATCGTGTGTGTGCATGTATATATGTGTGAGTCAGTTGATATGTGTGCATGTGCATGACTTGGTGGAGGACATGCACTGTGTGCACTCATGTGTGTCATTGCATGTTTGCACAAGCACATAGGAGTGGAGGCATCATGTGTTTTCTGCATAAATATTTACTTGCATATGCATACATGTACATTGTGTCTGTGTGTGTACACAGGCATGTGGGAATGGGGGTTTATTATTAATAATGGGGAATGTATTAATTCAAGGAACTCTGGCAGCGTAGTGGTTACAAGAGACTCTGCTAACCTCTAGGTCAGGAGTTAAGACTTAAAGTCTCAGAAACTCTATGCAGGGTTGTTATAAATCAGAACTAACTCCATTGCATATGACCACTATCACTACCTTGTACTCATTATATGACTGTACAAATGTGTCTATGTGTGTGAGTCCACCTGCTATGGAAGCTGACAGGATATTTCACAATCATAAAACTCAGAGATGCCCAAATATTTTCATGCCCCAGAACTCTGGAAGAGCAGAACTCGGAGCCATGAACAGCACAGAGATTCCCTCCCCACTTCCCTGTTCAAATCCCCTCTACAGAGCCATTTCCTACCTGCCCCTTGTCTGATACTGGGAACACATGCCTCCACCCTCACACAGTGAATGCCCTCCAATTATTCCAAAAAGGTCTTTCACTTCCAGCCTCGAGCTGCTGGTCACTGCACACATTGCCCCTAGTTATGAAACAGATCCTTTTTACCCACTCAGTCCTACATTGGACCTGGTGAGCCAGCAGTGGAAAGCAGAAATGGCTGTTCTGTTACCTGACTTGGATTTTTTCCCTTCACACCCATCCTCACATACTGGCCATCCTTCTGACCCATAAAGTCAGAATCAGGAGAGAAGAGCAAGGAGTGGGAAAGATTTCACTTGGCCAACAATCATGAGGTCTTTTACAGCCTCCCATGTCCTTAGGTATACACATGGGCATGTGTCCTGTGGGCACCTTTCTGAACCCTCAGTATTTCTGTGCTGTAGCCTCCCCAGCCCTGCGTAGTATGGCCCTCTGCCTAGAAAGCATCATGCTGGATCTCCATCCACCAATGGCACACTGCCCCAACCATGGCAATATCATGGGAGAGTTCTCATCACCACCAGGACAGCACCTTTATTTGGGGGACAATTGTGATTGATCCCTTAGAGATGTGCATCCAATGGCATCACCTAATTTCTGCAGCGGTCACTCAGTTGATGTTCCCTACCTTGGTTCCACATCTTATCACTAGACTCCTACCTTTCTCGTAGCCCCAAGCCACTCCAACCAGTCACTTACACACCAGGACACCTTGTCCCACAAACACCATTGCCACTGGTAAGCTCTCCAAGTGGCCTCTTTTAAGCTCCTTCATGGGTTCAGGTGAGTGCCCTAACTCCACTCTTCCTGACACCCCCACCCCAGTGACCAGCTGGCCACACCGAGATGAGAAAGTGCCATGGTGAACATCCCAAGTAGGGCTGAACAGCAGCATGCTATTGTAGATTGATGTAGGCAGATTAGCATCTGAGTTTGGAAAGTAGAATTGTCAGTCATCGCCACTTTGAGGTCTTCGATGAAATCCAATAAAGGTCTAAGTTGAATAGTTCTATTTCTGATTCAGTTTATCCAAAGCTCCAAAAGCTTCAAAACAAAAGTCCCAAACTAGTTACACTAAACTATTATAAAATAGTTTCTACACTCATCAGATTGGAGAGACTTGCTAGAGTACTATGTCCTCTCCTCACCCACAGAATACAGGAATGAGTGTTATCTCTGATTTGTTGTTGTTAAGTGGCATCGAATCAGTTCCAACTCATAGCAAACCTGTACAGGATTCCTGAGGAGTGGCTGATGAGTTTGAACTGCCAACCTTGCAGTTCAAACCAAACTTGATGTTGAGTGCTTATACTATGACACCATATCCTAAGGATTCAAGAGTGCCTTCTAAGAGCTGATATGTTTTCCACCTGGTCCTCTGCCGAGCATCTCCCTTTCAGTGTCTCTCTGCATTCCTTGGACTCTTTTGTTCATTATCTGACTACCCTAAGATGGCAACTGTGTCTTCTTGCTACTGGTATCCTGAATGGCACCACAGTGCCTAGAGTCCACAATCACTAGTATCAGCAGAATGAATTAATCATTTTTTAGGAAGAGTAAAAGTCATGTACCCATACTCTACTGTGTTCTCTGTCAACACAGAAGCAATTCAGTGCCCACCCACATCTTGACACCAATTGTTTCATCATGAATTCCAAGCATATTCAAATTCTCCTTAAAGAGACCTCCAGGTTATGATGGTGGATTGGCAACAAAAATCAACTATCTCTTCCTCTACAGACCATGAAAACTGGAGTTTAAAGAAATCAGGAGAAACATTCCAAGGAAAGGGAGAATGGAAAAGAGTGTCAACTTTTATATCTAGTTAAATTATCAATTAAGTGGTATGAGCAATTATTTTCAGAAATATGACATACCAGAAACTTGTACCCTTTTCAGAAAGTTAATGAAGGACATGCTCCATCAAAAAAACAAAAGGGGGGTGGGGGGTGCATAGGCCAAGATGGCACCTGACAACAACAACATAGGCCAAGAACAGAGTCAGAAGATTTGAAAAGTGGAGACCTAACATAAAAGACATGAATGCAGTCTCCAGGATGACAGTTAAGGAAGGTTCTAGAGTGACACTATGTACCTAGGGTCAAAAGGACTAGCAAGAATGGAGCATGGGACTCAAGGCACAGGAAAGAACCAACCTGTGTTCTCCCTGTTCTCTGTCACTGCATCATCTGCACTGATTAAAATAACGTCCCAAAGTTTTCAACCTCCTGAGATCCTCATCTGTTATTCTGAGTGGCTATGGATTTCAGCAGTTCCTCCCATTTAGCTCACCTGCAGTTATATGAGATTACAAAACCCTCAGCACAGAGTTGTCATGAACAATAGTTGATTTAAGCCATGAGATTGGGAGCTATTTCTTATGCAGCAATAACTTACTAATACAACATCTTTTTTACCTGATGAAACTCACGTAGGATACATTCCACCAAAACAATGAAGTAAATCAAGAAAAAGGAATCTAAGAGGCAGGTAATACAACCTAGGAGAAATATAAAAAGAATTCCAGGAAAACAGTAAAAGGAACTCTAGGAAAACCAGAAAACCCCAGCATCCCTGTGAGTAACAACCCACAGGCCCTGTGTAAATTTGTTGAGTGAGGCTGTGGGAAAGTGTGGGAAGAAATAGAATAGGTAAAAATATGAGTAAGCAAATAAAAACAATACCATTTCTAACTTCAGAGGGGAAAAGTAACTATAATTATAGTAGACTACAACACCCAACTTTGAAAATTGTTTGCATAATAATTACAATGTAACCACCGAATATGCATTTACTGAATGACATCTAATCAAGATGAGGAAGGAATGTCCAAGGAGTGGAAATGTGAAAGAACTAAATTCACACTATAAGAAGTTGATAAAAATGTCTAAAATTGATCAAAAGGTAAAGCAATGTTTGCACATCACTTAAAAAGAAAACAAAAGCCAGGCCATTGCCTCTCAGTGGATTCTGACTCATTGCAATTCTATAGGACAGAGTGGAACTCTTCCACACAGATTCCACTTCAGAAGAAGGTACCAAGAACCCCATATGCGTGCCACAATCTCATACTTATTGGGTGTTGATTTGGCATCAATACAGAAAGATGCTCCCCTGTGCCAGTCACCAGATTGGGATGTAGTGACAAAAGCTACCTGTAAAAATGGGTGTAGCCCAGAGCTGTAGCTGAGTCTCAAAGAGACCCATAGTGAAGGGAAATTCATAAGGTTCGCTCTACCTTCACTGA
The DNA here is from genome assembly GCF_000296735.1 of Chrysochloris asiatica. Classification (NCBI taxonomy): domain Eukaryota; kingdom Metazoa; phylum Chordata; class Mammalia; order Afrosoricida; family Chrysochloridae; genus Chrysochloris; species Chrysochloris asiatica. Next base: position 439,272 of record NW_006408933.1, on the reverse strand, counting down.
GCTCTCTGTCTGAGGTCAATTTCTCGAATGCAGTGCGGTGAGCTAGAGTCTGAGCAGAACACAATGACTCCTCCTGGATGAAGAGGAAGAGATCAAGGTTTGGAGCAGTCAAAACACCTGAAATCAGAGATGTGGAATATCAGAAAGGGAGCTTTGCATAAACTAGTTTCCATAAAACGATGTCAATCTATGGAATAGGGAAGGAAAATGCTCAAGGAAGACCACCACTGGTTATTCAGACGGAAGCACACATTTAATTGAGACTAGAACTCCTTGGTAGAAAACTGAGACCCCACACAATCTGTACTTTAAGTTTAACAATCATACCCTAGCATGAGACCTACTCTAGAGAGTCCTAGAAAAGCTTTTGAAAACTCATAACAAGGTCTGCCAGGAGAGTTTGGAATCTGAGTCCCAACAAGGTATAGAGATTAGGAAATGCTATAGATATTTCACAGATTCAACCTACCCAAGTGAAAAAGCAGACCTGCATAAGTATCAACTAGTAATTCACTGCCTTCTGTAAGAAAAATGAGTACTTTGGAAAAAAATAATGGAAAATTGTTGCTGTTTTAAGGTGCTGTTGAGTTGTTTCTGACTTATAGCAACCCTATGCAGTTCTGATAGTATAGTAGTTACAAATTGGTCTGCTAACCTCAGGGTCAGCCGTTCGAAACTACCAGCTCTTTCGTGGGAGAAAGATGAGGCTTTCTGCTCCTGTAAAGCTATACAGTCTTAGAAACCCTGTACAGGGTCACTATAAGTCAGAACCGACTCCATGGCACATAACAACAATATGCACAACAGAAAGAAACATTGCTTGCTGTTTCAAAATTGTTATGTTTGAGCACACTGTTGTTGCTACTGTGTCAATTCACCTTGAAGAGGGTCTTCCTCTTTTTTTGCTGATCCTCCACTTTTTCAATTATGATGTCCTTATCCAGGGACAGATCCCTCTTGATAATATGTCCAAAGTCGAAGAGACAAAGTCTTGCAATCCTCGCTTCTAGGGAGAATTCTTCCAACACAGATTTCTTTGTTCTTCTGGCAGTCCATGGTACTTTGAATATTCTTCTCCAGCACTAGAGTTCCAATGAATCAATTCTTCTAAAGTCTTCCTTATTCATTGTCCAATTTTCACATGCATATGAGGCTATTGAAAGTACCATGGCTGGAGTCAGGTGCACCTTAGTCTTCAAATTGACATCTTTGTTCTTGAACACTTTAGAGAGGTTCTGTGCAACAGATTTGCCAAATGTAATATGTCATTTGATATCTGGACATCTGCTTCTATGACCATTGATTGTGGATCCAAGCAACTTGAAGGTTTGTTTTTTTTGAAGACTTCAATCATTTCTCCATTTATCATGATGTGGGGGGTCCAGTAGTGAGGATTTGAGGCGCTCTGGTAGCGTAGAGGTTATGAGTCGGGCTGCCAGCCACAAGGTCAGCAGTTTGAAACTACCAGTGGTTCTGTGGGAGAAAGATGAGGCGTTCTGCTCCCGTAAAGATTTATAGCCTCGGAAACCCTGTGCAGGGTCACTATGAGTCAGAACCGACTCCACTGTACTTAACAACAGTAACAGTGAGGATTTTCATTTTCTTTACACAGAGGTGCATTCATACTTGTCTGTAGTCTTTCAGCTTCATCAGTATTTTAAGTCCTCTTTGCTTTCAGTTAGCAATGTTGTCTCATATGCATATTGCCACTTGATATCTCTCTTTCATCATGATGTCATATTTTTTCATATTACCCAGATTCTCATATTGTTTTCTCAGCATACATATTGAATAAGTATGGTGAAACAATGGAACCTTAGTTCATACCTTCCCTTATTTTAAACCACACAGTATCCCTTTGTTCTTTTCAAAATACTTCCTCTTGGTCTAGGTACATGTTACTCATAAGCACAATGAACTGGCCTAAAGTACCCATACTTAATAATGTCATCCATAGTTTGTTATGATGCACACAGTAGAATGCCTTTGCATAGTCAACATAGCACAAGTAAACATTTTTCTGGTATTTTCTGCTTTCAATGAAAGATCCATCAATGTCAGTAATGAGATCCTTCATTCCACATCATTTTCTGAATCTGGCTTGAATTTCTAGATTCTGGTTAATCATACTGCTGCAATCATTTAAAAATTATCCTCAGCAAAATTTCACTTGCAGGTAATAATAATATTCTTTGATTATTTCTGCATTCCATTGGGTTACCTTTCTTTGAATGAGCACAAATATGAATCTCTTCTAATCCATTGACCTGGTCTTTTGAATTTCTTGACATACATGTGTGAGTACCACCAGTGTTGCATCAGTCTGACAAAATATTTCAATTTGTATCCCATCAATTCCTGGAGGCTTGTTTTTTGTCAGTGCCTTCAGTGCAGCTCAGACTTAATCCTTCAGTACCATTGGTTCTTCATCATATGGTACCTCTTGAAATGATTGAATATCAACCAGTTCTTTTTAGTATAATCATTCCATGTGTTCCTTCCATCTTCTTTTGACACCTTCCAGGGTCATTCAATACTTTACCCATTGTTTGCTGTTGTTTTTAAGTGCCGTCGAGTGGGTTCCGACCCATAGTGAACCTATATAGCATTTCCTAGGAGCAGTTTCTGGTAGCGTAGTGGTTACGAATCGGGCTGCGAACCTTAAGGTCAGCGGTTCGAAACTACCAGCTGCTCCGCGGGAGAAAGATGAGGCTTTCTA
>NW_006408933.1:431664-436193 GCF_000296735.1 Chrysochloris asiatica | reverse complement strand
TTCAAGTCTTATTTCATTGTATCTTCCAATCACTTAAGGTTCTATAAGCAAAAAAAAAAAAAAAAAGTTTCAGAGTCTTTTCTGACATCAACTTTAATCAGTTATTTTTTTCCTGTCTTTATAATGACCTTTTCTTTCTTTGTGTACGATGTTCTTGATGTTGTCCTACAAGTTTTCTGGTCTTTGGTCATTAGTTTTGCATACAGTAAGTTTGCTTTTGAGATGATCTCTAAATCCAGGTAGAATATATGCAAGTTCATATTTTAACTTTCATGAGTTGGTTTAATTTTCTTCAGCTTCAGCCTAAGTTTATAATGAGCAATTGATGGCCTGTTTCACAGTAAGACGTCAGGTAGACTGCAGGATACAATAGACTGGTTAAAGGGAGGGAAGAGTTAGTAGGCTATAGGGTATCCTCAAAGAAAGTTAATGCTTCACAACATACCATGAAAATGAAGATGTAAGTAGAACATGGCGGCATTAAAACTAAGAAGAAACTAACAAGAAATCACACAAACTACATGAACTCAGCACAAGAAGGCACACAGAATAAAGGAGTGAACAGCACCAAAAAAACTAACATAATGACAGCAATTAATTCATACCTATTGATAATTACACTGAATGTCAATGGATTAAATGCACCAGTGAGGAGACAGAGAATGGCAGAATGGATAAGAACACAAGACCATTCAATACATTGCCTGTAAGAGACACACTTTACACACAAAGACAAAAGCAGACTGAACATTAAAGGATGGAAAAAAATATACTGATCTAACTGCAACGAAAGTGAGCAGGAGTGGCAATACTAATCTCTTATAAAATTAACTTTAATACAAAAACCTGCATATAAGATAAAGAAGGACACTATCTCATGTTTAAAGGGTCAATTATGCAAGATGTCATAACCATAATAAATATCTATGCTCTGAATGAAAGATCACCAAGCTATATAAAGCAAACCCTACTAGAACTGAGGAATGAAATTGACAAATCTACTATTATAGTGGGAGATTTTAATATGCCCCTTTCAAAAGAGCTAGAACAACCAGAAGGAAACTTGACAAAGACACAGAGGAACTAAACAACACAGTCAACCAATTTGATGTCATAGATGTATACAGAGCATTCAACCCAACAACAGTACAATACACATTTGCTTCCAGTGCACATGGAACATTCTCCAGAACTGACCAGTGTTAGGCCACAAAACAAGCCTCAATAAATTTGAAAACATCAATACTACAAAGCATCTTTTCAGGTCACAATGCTATAAAACTATAAATCAACAATAGGAAGATTAAAGAAATAAAGATAAATATATGGAAACTGAATAACACCCTGCTGAAAAGTGACTGAGTAGTACAAGAAATTAAAGGTAAACTCACAGAGTTCCTAGAAACAAATGAGAATGAAAACACAACATACCAAAATCTTAGGACATGGCGAAAGTGGTGCAGAGAGGACAATTTATTGTAATAAATGCACACATCCAAAAAGAAGAAAGAACCAAAATTAACACATTAACACAGCATCTCCAACTATTAGAAGCAGATCAACAAAGGGAACCTACAGTCCCCAAAGAAAAGAAATAATAACGATAAGAGCAGAAATACTATAAAAAAACTATAGAAAGAATCAACAGGACAAGAAGGTGGTTCTTTGAAAGGATTAATAAAATTGGCAAACCACTGGCAAACCTAACAAAAGAGGGAGAAGACACAAATAACACGCATTAGAAACCACATAGGCGATGTCACAATGGAATCAAAGGAAATCAAAAGGGTAATAACAGAATACTATGAAGAGTTGTACTCCAACAAATTTGAAAATTTAGAAGAGATGGATATATTTTTAGAAAAACACAACCTACCTAAACTTACACAGAGTGCAGTAGACAACATGAACAGACCCATAACAAAAGAAGAAATTGATCAAGTCATCAAAAAACTCCCAACCAAAAGAAGTCCAGGTCCAGATGGCTTCACTGGTGAGTTTTACTAAACATTCAGGGAAGAGCTGTCACCAATTCAAATTATTCCAGAATATAGAAGAGGATGGAAAACATTTTATGAAGCAATACTAAAATCAGGGAAGCACATCACTAGTAAAGAAAATTACAGACCAATATTCCCCATGAACATAGATGAAAAATTCTCAACAAACACCTCGCCAATAAAATCCAACAGCACATCAAAAAAATAATACATCATGACCAAGTGGAATTCACATCAGGGATGCAAGGATGGTTCAGCATTAGAAAAACAATCTATGTAAGAAACACAAATAAGAAAAAGGAAAAAAAAAAAAAATCCACAGGATCATATCAATTGATGCAGAAAGGCATTGGCAAAATCCAACATCCATTCTTGATAAAAAATAAAAAAAAAAAAAACACTCAACAAAGTAGGAATTGAAGGGAAATTCCTCAACATAATTAATAGCATATATACAAAACCAACAGCCAACATTACTCTCAATGGAGAGAAACTGAAAGCCTTCCCTTTGAGAACAGGAACCAGACAAGTATGCCCATTGTCACCACTTCTATTCAATATTGTGTTGGAAGTCTTAGCCATGGCTGTACAGCAATATAGGGAAATTAAGGCATCCAAATTGACAAACAGGAAGTAAAACTCTCACTATTTAAAGATGATATGATCCTATACAAAGAAAACCTCAAAGATTCAGTAAAAAAGCTACCAAACCTCGTTGGAAGATACAGCAAAGTGCTAGGGTATAAGATCAACATACAAAAATTAGTTGGATTCCTCTATCCTAATAATGACCACTGAAAAGGAATTAGGAAAGCAATACCATTTACAATAGCCACCCAAAGGATGAAATATTTAGGAAGAAATGTAACCAGAGAAAAAAAGGACCTAGACAAAGAAAACTACAAAACACTACTACAAGAAACCAAAAGAGACTTACAGAAATGGAAGAATATACCATGTTCCTGCATAGGGAGACTTAACATTGTGGAAATGTCAATACTGCCACAAGCAATCTACACATATAATGCAATCCCAATCCAGATTCCAACAACATTCTTCAAAGAGATGGAAAGAAACAATTACAAACTTTATATGGAAAGGAAAGAGACCAAGGATAAGCAAAGCACTGCTTAAGAAGAAGAATAAAGTTGGAAGCCTCTCACTCCCTGATTTCAAAATTTACTATACAACTACAGTGGTCAAAACAGCTTGGTACTGGTACAATGAAAGATACATAGATCAATGGAACAGAATAGAGAATCGAGAAATTAACTCTTCCACATACAGTGAACTGATTTTCGACAAAATGCCTAAGTATATTGCATGGGAAGGACATAATTTAACAGATGGTGCTGGCAGAACTGGAAAGCGATATGCAAAAGATTGAAACAATATCTTTACCTCATGCCACATACAAAAACCAACTCAGCATAGGCTAAAGAATTAAATGTGAATTCTAGAATTATAAAGGCCATCAATGGAAAAATAGAGACCAATTTGAGGGCTCTACTACAGGGCACACACAGACTACCAAAAAATGTGAAAATTGTACAATCAAAAGAAGGCAAAAGAGATGATTTGGACATTCTGAAAATTAAAAGCTTATGTGCAACAAAAGACTTCACCAAAAGAGTAAAAAGGGGACCCATAGACTGAGAAAAAACCTTTTGCAATGATGCATCTGACAAAGTACTAATTTCCAAAATATATAGAAAACTATGACACCGCTACAAGAAAAAGACAAATAATCCAATTTAAAAATGGGCACAGTGTATGAACAGACACTTTACCAAGAAGAGATTCAGGCATCCAACAAACATATGAAGAAATGTTCACAATCACTAGCCATTAGAGAGATGCAAATCAAAACAACAATGAGATATCAGCTCACACCAGCAAAACGACAAAATTCAAAAAAGTAGAGGACAATAAATGTTGACAAGGATGTGAGAGACTGGGTCCCTCCTACACGGCTGCTGAGACTGCAAAATGGTCCAGCCACAATGGAAAGCAGTATGGCGCGTCCTCAGAAATTTGGAAATAGAAATAAATATCTTATAATCCAGCAATCCCTCTACTTGGTATTTATCCACAAAAAAACAAGTCACAACACGAGTAGATATATGCATACCAATGTTCATAGCAGCACAATTTACAATAGCAAAAACATGGAGACAGCCTGAATGCCCATCAATGGAAGAATGGATAAATAAACTTTGGTACATACACATAATAGAATATTACACTACCTTGAAGAATAACAAGGAAGCTGCAAGTCACTACATAACATATATGAACCTTGAGGACATTATGCTGAGTAAAATTTTGTTGTTGTTGTTGTCAGGTGCCATCGAGTCGGAACCGACTCATAGCGACCTCATGCACAGCAGAATGAAACAATGTCTGATCCTGGGCCAACCTCACTACCGCTGCCACACTTGATGCCATCAATGATGCTACCTGGCAGATCCATCTCGTTGGGGGTCTTCCTCTTTTTGTCTGACCCCCACCTTATCCAGCATGACATCC
>NW_006408933.1:430559-431066 GCF_000296735.1 Chrysochloris asiatica | reverse complement strand
TAATGAGTCTTCCTCCAATCCTGATGCCACGTTTTTCTTCATAGAACCCAGCTTCTCGCATTATTTGCTCAGCATACAGGTTGAGTAAGTATGGTAGAAGAATACAACCTTGTTGTACACCTTTCCCAGTTTTAAAGCATTCAGTGTTCCCATGCTCTGTTTGAACAACTGCTTCTTGGTCTAGGTACAGATGTCTCAGAAGTACAATTAAGTGTTCTGGAATACTCATACTTCTCAATGTTGTCCATAGCTTGTCATGATCCACACATGCATAGTCAATAAAGCATAGGTAAACATTCTTCTGGTATTCTCTGCTTTCAGCCAAGATCCATCAGACAACAGCAATGATATCTCTCTTTCCACGGTCAAAATGGATGTCAGAGGAGACTCTGAAACTTGCTCTCCAGCATATAGAAGCTAAAGCAAGTGGAAGAATTGAAGAGGTCCAAGAGCTGAACAGAAAATTTCAAAGATCAGCTCGAGAAGATAAAACCAAATACTATAATA
>NW_006408933.1:423575-424829 GCF_000296735.1 Chrysochloris asiatica | reverse complement strand
TCTCCAGTGTAGAGATGCTAAAGCAAATGGAAAAAATGAGGAGGTACAAGAGCTGAACAGAACATTTCAAAGATCAGCTCGAGAAGATAAAGCCAAATATTACAATAAAATGTGCAAAGATCTGGAATCAGAAAACCAAAAATGAAGAACACGCTCAGCATTTCTGAAGCTGGGAGAACTGAAGAAAAAATTCAAGCCTCAACTTTCATTATTGAAAGGTTCTCTGGGCAAATTATTGAATGATGCAGAAAGCATCAAGAGAAGATGGAAGGAATACACAAAGTCACTGTACCAAAAGGAAATGGTTAATGTTCAACTGTTTCAAGAGGTAGCATATGATCAAGAGCCAATGATACTTAGGGAGGAAGTCAAAGGTGCATTGAAGGAATTGGCAAAGAACAAGGCACCAGGAATTGATGGAATCAAAATTGAAATCTTTAAGAAAGTGAGGCGGCACAGGAGGCACTCACTCATCTCTGCCAAGAAATTTGGAAGACAACTATTAGGCTGACTGATTGGAAGAGATCCATATTTGTGCCCATTCCAAAGAGAGGTGACGCAACGGAACGCAGAAATCATCAGACAATCTCTTTGATATCCCATGCAAGTAAAATTTTGCTAAAGGTAATACAGAAATGGCTACAATCATACATTGACAGAGAACTTCCAGAGGTTCAAGCCGGATTCAGAAGAAGCTGTGGAATGAGGGATATCATTGCTGATGTCCAATGGATCTTGGCTAAAATCAGAGAATATCAGAAAGATGTTTACCTGTACTTTATTGACTATGCAAAGGCTTTCAATTGTGTGGATCATGACAAGCTATGGACAACACTGAGAAGTATGAGTATTCCAGAACACTTAATTGTGTTCTGAGGGCTCTGTACCTGGACCAAGAAGCAGTTGTTTGAACAGAACATGGGAACACGGAATGTTTTAAAATTGGGAAAGGTGTGCGACAAGGTTGTATTCATTCTCCATACTTATTCAACCTGTATGCTGAGCAAATAATCTGAGAAGCTGGGTTCTATGAAGAAAAACATGGCATCAGGATTGGAAGGAGACTCATTAACCACCTGAGATATGCAGATGATACAACCTTGCTTGCTGAAAGTGAAGTGAACTTAAAACATTTACTGATGAAGATCAAAGAGCACAGCCTTTGGTATAGATTACATCTCAACGTAAAGAAAACAAAAATCATCACCACTGGACCAATAAACAATATTCTTATCAACGGAGAAAAGATTGAAG
>NW_006408933.1:413987-423475 GCF_000296735.1 Chrysochloris asiatica | reverse complement strand
GAGGAAGTCCAAAGTGCATTGAAAGAATTGGCAAAGAATAAGGCACCAGGAATTGATGGAATAAAAATTGAAATCTTTCAAGAAAGTGAGGCGGCGCAGGAGGCACTCACTCATCTCTGCCAAGAAATCTGGAAGACAACTATCTGGACGACTGATTGGAAGAGATCCATATTTGTGCCCATTCCAAAGAGAGGTGACCCAACAGAATGCAGAAATCATCGGGCAATCTCTTTGATATCTCAAGCAAGTCAAGTTTTGCTAAAGGTAATACAGAAACAGCTACAATCATACATTGACAGAGAACTTCCAGAGGTTCAAACTAGATTCAGAAGAGGCCAAAGCAGTAGTAAATATAAAAGACTCATCTTCTTTCTTATAATTGATTTATAAGAAAACCACTCTAAAATATAATACTCAGCAATTAGGTCATATTAGAGTCCTGATGTGGCTCTGTAGGATAAACAATGGACCGCTATCCACAAGATAGACAGTTCATATCTAGTAAACCATATACAAGTCATATCTAGTAAACCATGTACAAGGTCACTATGAGTCAGAACTGACTTAATGGGCACTTAAGAACAGCAGACACTTATCATAATAGTCTAAATGCTTTTAGTTTTTAAGCAAAAGAGAGACAAAATGATCAAAGTGGAGAGATAAAATCATGTTTAACTTAGAACTGTATTCCCTAATAAATTATCATTTAAGAACTAGAGCAAAATATTTTCAGACACAACATTTACCAGTAGCAAACACGCATTAGAGAAAATTCTACAAGTTAAATTCTTATCGTTGTTGTTAAGTGATGTCGAGTCCGTTCTAACTCATAGCAACCCTTTATAGGGTTTCTGAGAAGCAGTTGATGAGCTTGAACCACAGAGAACACCACTCAGAACTCAATCCAGATACAGAAGTAGTTGAAGTAAAACAAACCTACAATACTGAAAATAGGGAACCAGAGATATCCATTTATAATGAAGCCAACTACAAAGCAAAAAGCTACACATTATTACATGGAGGGGATTGCAAACATTGTAATGAAGCAAAGTATATGATTTGTTGAATGTAAAACTGTTGATCTACTCTATAAACCTACACTCAATTCACAATAAAGGTTGAAAATAATTGATTAACTTTTAAAATGTCTCAAAAGTGTTTATTTTTTTAAAAACTTGAAAAAATGCAAATACTTTTCTTTACATTTGAATGAGTTATGCTGATATACGAGACAATGGCCAATTATTATTTGGGATATATTTTGTCTCAAAGGACTTCCAAATTCATAAAGAAATTTTTACAATTTATTATCTGAAAATTTGAACTCTTGATATATGTTTACAAACCTTAACATTTGACAAAGAGAAATTCTAGCTAGATATCAAAAAAAAAAAAAAAAAAAAAACTTATTTCTATCACAATGGATGATGTTCAGCTATGTCAGGTCAAAAACCTTAATTTATTATAATTTTAGAACAAGAGACTAATGTTTCAGTATACTTTTCTATATGTACATTATCCTATTTAGAATGAGAGAATAAAAATAAAACTTAAAATTCCCAAACTTATTTTGGAGCCATCCAATCTGCTGGTTTTATTTATTTATGTATTTATTTAACACAGCTGTACCCATGTGTATAACTGCTTCTGCTCTAACCCAACCAGGTGCAGTCAAGTCAATTTCAACTCATGGCAATCCCATGTGTTTCAGAGGGGAGCGTCGTTTATAGAATTTTCTTTGAGTGTGATTTGGGTGAAAGTTAACAGAGCAGATGGGGATTTCCTTCAACAATTCAAACAAATTTTGTTTTGTGACATTGATTTCAATCCTGACAATGCAACAGCACTCTTCCCACTTCCTCCCTGTGTTTGCTATTTCCCTTTGTCCTTTCCCACCCCTTCCTGCCTTCTAACCTGTATCCCTGATGTTACTGTTCACTGTATCCATATAGGCCTGGCCCTCATTCCGCTGAATGTTGATTGATAGGTATGAGCTCATTCCAGGTTTGAAGGATGTCTAGGGGCCAAAGTCTCAGAAGTTGTACCAGTCACTATCAGACCAGTAACACTGGTCTCTTATTTTCTCCCTGTTGTTGTTGTTGTTAAGTGCCGTCGAGTTGGTTCTGACCCATAGCGACCCTGCACAGGGTTTCCGAGGGTGTAAATCTTTACGGGAGTAGAAAGCCTCATCTTTCTCCCGCCCTAGACCACCCAAAACCAAGTCCACCATCATCAAGTCAATTCCAACTCACAATCACTGTATACTGGATTTCTGAAACCATAAATCCTTGCAGGAGCAGGCAGGCTCATCTTCCTCCCACAAAGTGACATGCAGGTTTGCACTGCTGACCCTATGATGAACAGCTCAACACCTGACCTACAGCACCACTAGAGTTCCTTCTGGATTGTTCTAGCCATTTTAATTTCTAACACACACCTCTCACATAATCACTGTTATGTTTCAATGTAGCCAAAAGGATCCCTAGCTGATTTCCCATCTGCCCTCCTGTGTTGTGAGTGTCATAAGAATTACCCATGGTGAAAGTAACAAAAGTCCTGACAAGGACAATAGGGCATTGTGGGGGTGCAGGTAAGGTCAAGCATACAGACCTATGTAAGTGTGCAGGTTTAAGTACCAATGAAAATGTGTGTGAATGTGCACTGTACCTGGGTGTGCTGGGGTTTGCATGGATATGTGGTCCATGTGCATATGAAGAAACGTACACATGTGTGAGTGCATGATCTATGTGTACAGGTATGTATGTGAGTGTGTGTGTATGCACACATGTGATCGTATGGATGTGCATGTGAGCACTAGGTGGAGATGGTGCCAAATGAAGCCCTGGATACTAGGCTAAGCACAGGAGGAGGGAGGGAGAGGGAAGGCAGAGGCATCCTTTGTTTAGAGGGTCTGTGAAAATATGGCCTCAGGACCTTTCTGTGCAAAGTCAACTCCAGCATTCTGGCTGACAGTCCCCATAATGCAGTGAAATAAAAAACAAACATTGAGACTGAGTTGGAAAGTTGACGCAATGGAGCTGTAGACACAAAAACTGCTTGGAAGCAAACTTCAGCAAGAATATGGACACAGAGAAGTGGGCTCAGCTTCTACAGGAAGCCTGGGCTGAAGAGTCCCTGACGTGGTCAAAATTGAGCATTATGCCAAACAGAGACTCCCAAACCAGATAAAAGGGATTAGGATGACACAGGGAAACAATAATTACACTTTTGTGCTGCCAGGACGCCCACAACCCAGGTATAAAAGCCACTGACTGGAAAGAGTTTCCACTACAGCATCCACCTCCTCCCTGATGCCTACTCCAGCCAAACACCCCAATATGTGTGGCACCTCCTGCTCATCAAGCAGCCAGTCGGCCAGTTCCATGCAGGTGTGCTCCACACCCCAGAGCTCTCTCCATACCTCCGGCTGTTCATCCTCAGGCTCTGGGAACTCTGCCAGTCGCCCTGAGTCCTATGTGGTTGTGCTGTACAACTCCATGAGCGGCATGGCCTCCTCCAGCCAGTCACCCGGTAGCACTTCCAGCAACTCCTCTGGTGGAGGCCAGTCATCGTGTGGCAGCTCTTCCGGAGGCATGACTGGTGGCACCTCGAGTCCTGGCCAAGATGCCTGCCTTGTGCCTGTGAGTGGCATGTCCTCCTCCAGCCACTCACCCTGTGGGGCTTCCAGCAGCTGCACTAGTGGAGGCCAGTCGTCGAGTGGCAGCTCTTCCAGAGGCATGACCAGCGGCGCGTCCAATCCTGGCCAAGTTACCTGCTTTGGGCCCATGAGCGGCATGTCCACCTCCAGCCAGTCACGCAGCAGGACTTCCAGCAGCTGCACTAGTGGCAGCAAGTCTTCATTTGGCAGGTATTCCTGTGGAGTGACCTTCAACGAGTCCAGCCCTGACCAAGTTGGCTGCTTTGTGCCCACGAGCGGCATGGCATCCTCCAGCCAGTCAACTGGCAAGACTTCCAGCAGCTGCTCTGGTGGAGGCCATTCGTCAAGTGGCAGCTCTTCTGGAGGCATGACCAGTGGTGCGCCCAGTCCTAGCCAAGTTGCCTGCCATTTGCCCATGAGCGGAATGGCCTCTTCAAGCCAGTCGCCCTGTGGGGCTTCCAGCAGCTCCTCTGGTGGAGGCCAGTCGTCAAGTGGCAGTTCTTCGGGAGGCATGACTGGTGGGGCTTCCAGTCCTAGCCAAGCTGCCTGCCTTGTGCCCATGAGCAGTGTGTCCTCCTCCAGCCAGTCACCCTGTGGGGCTTCCAGCAACTCCTCTGGTGGTGGCCAGTCATCAAGTGGCAGCTCTTCCGGAAGCATGACCGGCAGCGCATCCAGTCCTGGCCAAGTTGCCTGCCCTGTGCCCATGAGTGGCATGTCCTCCTCCAGCCACTCACCCTGTGGGGCTTCCAGCAACTCTTCTGGTGGAGGCCAGTCCAGTCCTGGCCAAGTTGCCTGCCCTGTGCCCATGAGTGACATGTCCTCCTCCAGCCACTCATCCTGTGGGGCGTCCAGCAACTCCTCTGGTGGAGGCCAGTCATCAAGTAGCAGCTCTTCCGGAGGCATGACTGGTGGCGCATCCAGTCATGGCCAAGTTGCCTGCTTTGTGTCCATGAGCGGCATGTCCACCTCCAGCCAGTCACCCAGCGGGACTTCCAGCAGCTGCACTAGTGGCAGCAAGACTTCATGTGGCAGCTCTTCCTGTGGAGTGACCTGTGGTGAGTCCAGCCCTGGCCAAGTTGTCTACTGTGTGCCTGTGAGCGGCATGGTGTCCTCCAGCCAGTCTCCTTGTGGGGCTTCCAGCAACTCCTCTGGTGGTGGCCAGTCATCGAGTACCAGCCCTTCCGGAGGCATGACCAGCGGTTCATCCAGCCCAGGCCAAGTTGCCTTTCTTGTGCCTCTGAGCAGTGTGGTCTCCTCCAGCCAGTCACCCTGTGGGGCTTCCAGCAACTCCTCTGGTGGTAACCAGTCATCAAGTGGAAGCTCTTCTGGGGGCATGACCGGTGGCATGTCCAGTCCTAGCCAAGTTGCCTTCCTTGTGCCCGTGAGCGGTGTGACCTTCTCCAGCCAGTCTCCCTCTGAGGCATCCAGCCCTGGCCAAGTGGCCTGCTTTGTGCCCTTGAGCTGCCAGTCTGCCATGTACATGGTCCCTTCCAGCCAGTCTTCCTGCTCATAAACATCTACTGCCCAACCCAAATACCCTGGAACTACTGCTCTGGTCATACACAGAAGCCATTGTGAGATCTTCCCTTCTAAGTCAACACTGCATCAGTGCAGACTAAGAAGGGCTTCTTCCCCAAATCACATTCGAGTGTAGGCAAAGGCACCGTCCAACAATCCTGTTTTTGGCTTTCTCCTTGTCTTCCTCCATCACCACAACTTTAAAGAAAAATCAACCTTTCATCTAGATCTTTCCTAGTTTAATAAACTTGTCAGATTTCTTTCCTCTTCTTTGGTGTCTCATGGTCTAAAGTGTTGTTTGCTAAGACCTGCCCAACGTGAAAGTTAATGCCACAGAGTGGGAGGCCCCAAGTAGCCCAAGGAAAGGGAGAAGATGAGTCACAGCTTTCTGCACATGGTTCTTTATGCTGAACAACAGGGGGTCTCTGTTATTTAGGGGGTCCTTCCTCTTCCTCTTCTCATGCAAATCCCCTCCTTGTTCTCATGTGCCATTTCCCATCTTGCTCCCAATTTGGGCGACCAGAAAGTTTATGTGTGTGTGATTTTATGTTTACCTGCATATGTGTATGTGGACATGAATGCGTATGTAAGTGCACATGCAGATTTTGTGCATGTGTGTGCATGATTGTGCCTTTGTGCACATGCAAGGGTATGTAGTATACATGTGTGCACATTGTATGAGTGTGTGCATAGCTGTGTATACCTGCATGACAGCATGTGTGACTACATGTGCATGATAGTATTGTGTGTGTGCATGTAGATATGTGTGAGCTGGTAGATGTGTGTGCGTGTACATGAATTGGTGGGGGGCATGCACTGTGTGCATTCATGTATGTCATTGCATATTTTCACAGGCACAATGGTGTGGAGGCATGATGTATATTCTGCATGAATATTTAATGGAATATGCATACAAGTGCATAGTGTTTGTGTGTGAACACAGGCATGTGGGATTCGGGCTGTGTATGTATTCATTCAAAGAACTCTGAAAGTATAGTAGTTAACAAGACGGGCTGCTAACCTCTAGTTCAGCAGTTAAGAGTTAAAGCCTCAGACACCCAATACAGGGTCACCACGAATCAGAACCAACTCCATGGCACACCACCACTACCTTGTACTCAGTATAGGATTGTATACATGTATGTTTGTGTGAGTTCATCTGTTATGGGAGCTCACAGGACATTTCACAACCATAGAACTCTGAGATGCCCAAATACTTGTATGTCTCAGAACCCTGGAAGACCAGAACTCAGAGACCCATGAACAGCACACAAATTCCCTTCGCACTTCCCTGTTCAACCCCCTGCTGCAGAGCCATCACCTACCTGCCCCTTGTCTGATATTGGGGGCAGTTGCCTCCATCCTCACATGGTGAATGCCCTCCAATTATTTCAAAGGGGCATCTCACTTCCAGTCTTGGGCTGCTGGTCACTGCACACATGGTGCCCAATTATGAAACAGCTCCGATCTAACCACTCTTGCATCAGACCCAAGGAGCTAGCTGTGGGAAATGGCAATGGTTGTTCTGTCACCTGACCAGGATCTTTTCCCTTCACAACCATCCTGGCCTGCTGGCCATGATTCTGACCAACAGACTCAGAATCAGGAGAGAAGAGCAAGGAGTGGCAAAGGTTTCACAAGGAAAACAACTGTGATGTCTTTTACAGCCTCCCATGTCCTTAGGGATAATTTGTGTGTGTATGTCCTGTGGGCACCTATCTAGACCCTCAGTACTTCTGTGCTGCAGAACCACCCACGCTCCACCCCTGCCCTGCATATGGCCCCTGCCTGAGTGCATCATGCTGGATCACCCAGCACTGACTGCATGCTGCCCCAACCATGGCAACATCAAGGGGGTGTTCTTATCACCACCAGAACAGCACCTTTATTTGGGGGACAATTGTGATCAATCCCTTGGAGACATGCATCCAATGGCATCACCTGCTTTCTGTAAAGTTCACTCAGTTGTTCCCCACCATGGTACCACATCTTATCACTAGACTCCTAATCATGGAAGGGCAATTATATTACCCACACAGAGCTTCTCACAGCCATAACCCACTCCAACCAGACACTTACACACCAGGCCACAGTGTCCCCAAAGCCATAAAGCTCCTGGTAAGCTCTCCAAATGGCCTCTTTGAAGCCCCATCCTGGGCTCTACTGGGTACCCTAAATCCACTCTCCCTGACCCTCTGCTGAACCCTTGGCCAACACAGATGAGGCTAGAAAAGTGCCATGGTGAGATCCCACGTACAGCTGAACAGCACCTCTCTTGATGTAAGCAGTTTAGCATCTCAGTCTGGAAAGTAGAACTGTCTGTCATGGCCACATTGAGATCTTAGATTAAATCTAGAAAAGGTCTAAGTTGAATAGTTCTATTTCTGGTTCAGTTTATCCAAAACCCTAAAAGCCTCAATATAAAAAGTTCCAGACTAGCTAGACTAAAATATTATAAAATCAGTTTTACACTCATCTTCTGTCTCCAAAATATAAATGAAAAGAGGTTAGAAATGAAGTAGTTGGTAGTAGAAATGAGGCAGAATTTCCTTGGAGAAACTTGTTAGAGTGCTAGGTTCCCTCCTCACACCACAGGAGAGAGGAAAGAGCAATATATTTGTCTTAGAATTAAGCATTCAAGAGTGCCATCTAAGAGCTGATATGAATCTCAATGGTCCTCTGCCTAGCATCTGCCTTTCAGAGCCTCTCTGCATTCCCTGACTTTGTCTGATTATCCTGGGATGGGAGCTCCTCGCATCCTGAATGGCACCACAGTGCCTAAATTACACAATCATTACCTATCAGCGGACTGAATCAATAATTTTCATAAGAGGATTGAAAATCCATATTCAATTCTCTAACAACACAGAAGCAATTCAGTACCCACCCAAACCCTGACACCAACTGTTTCATCATGAATTCCAAACCAATATAAATTCTCCTTAAAGAGGTCTCTAGGTTAGGAGGGTGGGTTGGCAATGAAGATTATATGTCTCTCCTTCTATAAACCACCAAAATTACAATTTAAAAAAATCAAATGCAACACCAGAAGGAAAGGAAAATGGGAGATAATGTCAACTTTCATATCTAGCTAAATTATCAAAATGCAACTGGGGAAGAGATGCCTCCTCAAAGTGAAGTTGACCATGATAACGTGAATGGAGTAAAGCTCATGGGAGAAAAGCCCACAGGACCTACATTTGCTGATGGGGCACAACTCAAAATGAAGAGAAACAGCTGTAAACATCCATTGACTATTGGAACTTGGAATGCACGAAGTATGAATCTGTGAAAATTGGAAGTTGTCAAAAATGAAATGGAATACATAAACATTGATATCTTAGGCATTAGTGAGCTGAAATGGACTGGTATTGGCCATTTTGAATCTGATAACCACATGGTTTACTATGCAGGGAATGACAAATTGAAAAGGACTGGTGTTGCATTCATCATTAAAAAGAATATATCCAGATCAGTCGTGAGGTACAATGCTGTCTGTGATAGGATAATATCCATGTGCCTACACGGAAGCCCAGTTAATACAATATGATTCAAATTTATGCACCAACCACTAAAGCCAGTGGGGATGAAATAGAAGAATTCTATCAACTTCTTCAATCTGAAATTGATCAAACATGCAATCAAGAGATATGGCTCATCGGCTGAGGACTCTAGATGCATGGACAAAGAAGAGAGGGACTAAGAGCTGGTGGCCAGGAGGCAGACTTGCAGAATGTGCCTTTTGGAGATATAAATTATTATATATGCCTGAGTGGGTTTTTTTGTTTGTTTTTAAAGAGTTAAAGTGGTTAGAGAGAAATACTCTTAACTGATGGTACATGAAGGGGATTATAATCAATGTAATGAAACAAGGTATATGATTTTTTGGATGTAAAACTGATGATATGCCCTGTAAACTTTCACTAAATCCACAATAAAAACCTTAAATATTAAACAACATCAACACAGGGGAGTGGTTAATCTTACAGTCCAAAAACAGAGGACCCTATGACCATCAAGGGAGAAGTGCACAAGGAGAATGCAGGACCTTATCCACAAAAGCAGCGAAGCCAGAGATGGAGGCAGAGATGGGGGCATGGAGAAGGGGAGCAGCTGAGGACTCTAGATTCATGGGAAGAGAGGGACTAAGAGCTGGTGCAGGAGGCAGACTTGCAGAATGTGCCCTTTGGAGATGTAAATTATTATATATGCCTGAGTGGTTTTTTTCTGTTTTTTGTTTGTTTTTCAAATGATAAAGTGGATAGAGAGAAATAGTGTTAACTGATGGTACATGGAGGGGATTATAATCATT
>NW_006408933.1:405496-411488 GCF_000296735.1 Chrysochloris asiatica | reverse complement strand
GTGTATAAGGTTGCTATGAGTCAGTATTGACTCGATGGCACCTAACAACAACAAATTATCAAATAAGTGGTATCAGTGAATAATTTCAGAAATATGAGATCCCAGAAACATACACCACTTTTCAAGAAGTTTGTGAACGTCATGCTCCATCATAAAAAAAAGGTATAAGCCTAGAAAGAGATACTCAAAGGATTTGAAATAAGGGAATGAACACAAAAGACATGAATGAAGTCTCAAGGATGACAGTGAAGAAAGGTTCTACAGTGATATATGCACCTGGGTTCAAAAAGACTAACCAGAATGGAGCATGGGACTAAGTGCACAGAAAGGAGCCAACCTGTGCAAATGAGAATGTTGTGCATATACACCCTACCTGGGTTGGTGTATGCATGGATATTTGGCCCATGTGCATGGCCAAGATACATACACATATGTGAGGGTATGATCTGTCTATACACGTATGTTAGTGTGTGTAAAAAATAATATTTTCAGACAAAAAACTTACCAGCAGCAATCACTCATTAGGGGAAATTCTACAAGTTACACCCTTTTGCTGTTGTTGTTAAATGCTGTTGAGTAGGTTCTAACTCAAAACAATCTTATATAGGTTTTCTGAGGAGTGGCTGTTGAGCTTGAACTGCTGACCTTGTAGTCTAGTGCATTAACCTGCAGTACCATACCAAATCTCCAAGTTACACCCTAATGGGGGTCAAAAATAATTCCAACAGGAAGATCTGGGAGGGAGAAAGAAATAGTGATGTAAGTTCATAAACATATGAATAGAACAATATGTATACGCTAACGACAATGATAACTGTTTTTGTAAGATTAGGGCAGGGAAAGCAAGGTTAAACTAGAACCCTGGACAGATATTACAGCTAAATGAAATATCTAAATTTTTATTTAGATGATGAAAGTTGTCATAAACTCTAGGATTCATGAAGGATGCCTGCTTACTTTGCAGGAATCATCAATAAAACTAAAAGCATGTGAACTTCTGATCCAGAGAAGGGTGAAAATATAGTCAGTTTTTTAAAACCAATGCAAATGTAGGTATACAAGAATTTTTTAAGAAGTATAGAAAAATTATTGCAATGAGAAACACAAAATATCTGATAGGAAAAATCAAACATATTAATAATCACAAAAATGTAAATAGATTAAAATTTCCAGGTAAAACACAAAGATTAGAAATTTTAAAACAGAATCTAGCTCTATGCTATTTATAATCTAAATCAGTGATCTACAGACTATGGCTTTTCTTCAGCTCAAATTTGGCCAGTTCCTTTTTTGTAAGGAAATTTTATTGAAACACTGACACATCTATTAGTTTATGTATTGTCTAAGACTTTTTTCATATCATAATGACAAAATTGACCGGTAGCAAAGAGACCATATGTCTACAAAGCCTAAAATACTTATGACCTAACTGGTCCTTTACAGAAAGAGTGTCAATCCCTGACTTAAAACATAAAGAACAGAAAAGTTGAATGTAAAAGGAGAGAAGAGGGAACAAGACTATGGACTAAGCACAGAGGCTGTACAGAACCTCTACAACAAAGATACAGAAAACCAAACGAGACAGATGCAGGTGATAGGTGGGGCTTGATGGGGATAGGGTATAAGTGCAGTGAAGATCTCTGTCAGCAATAACACAGAATACCAGATGAAGCGGGTTCAGGGAAGAGCTCCAAAACTCTGAACTACATATGTAGGAGTATTTTTTAAAGTTTGAAGGCTTATAGCTAGTGTAACTTGTAGCAGAAGCAAGAAATCTCAGACTTTTGAATCTGCCAGGCTCAGCAGCCCAGAGCCGACAACTTGGGAGAGACCAAAAGGCAATACCAAGTGGGGGGAGCAAGCCTACCCACCTCTGACTAATGCTTGTGGGAACCTCAGAGACAAAGATGGACAATATTCTTTGTTTTGTTTTGTTTTGTTCTGATTTTTGGGGGTATCTGTTCATTGGTCGCTTGCTGTCTGTGCACCTCCATTCTGGTGACTAGAGGGGGTGCCTGAGTGAGTGAACACCCCTCAGTGTCCACCCTGAGCGAGTGGACACTGGTGTAAAGGGCCAGTCCCCACTTAAAACCAATGGCAGCACAAAATGGCCACAGCTAGCCCTGCACTGTTTATTAATTGGGAAAAGGCCAGAACAGGGGGTGTGTAGGTTATGAGAGTCTAAAAACAAAATAGGCCAATAACAAGGAGGATATGGGGTAACTTGTTGCATGTAGAGGATTGCAATCATTGAGATGAAAAAAACAGCATGATTTTTTAAGATGGCACTGAAAGCAAAGGAGGAAGGCCCTGGACCTCCCAAAACTGAAGCCAAGTAAAGGTGTTGAAGGACAAGAAGTCAGTGTTGAAAGGCATTCATGATCACAAAAAAAAGATTCACACGTCACCCATGTTCGGGGGTCCAAGACACTGAGGCTCCAACACAAGCACAAATATTCTCAGAAGAACGCTCCCCATAGAAACAAGCTTGACCACAATGCCATCATCAGGTTTCCTCTCACAACTGAGTCAGCCATTGAAGATAATAACACACTTGTGTTTTTGTGGATGTCAAGGACAACAAGAACCAGATCAAACAGGCTGTGAAGAAGCTCTATGACATTGACATAGTCAAGGTCAACACCTTGATCAGGCCTGATGGGGAAAAGAAGGAATATGTTCGACTGGCTCTTGACTATGATGCATTGTATGTTGCCAACAAATTGGAATCATCTAAATGGGTCCAGCTGGCTAATCCTAAATATAAATTAAAACATAAGTATAAACAAACAAACAAACAAACAACAAACTGAATAATCTGTTGAATGTAAAGCTGATGATCTTGTCTATAAACTTTCATTCAATTCACAACAAAATGTTTAAATAGTTGTTTTTTTTTAAATCAAAAGAAAAATATGCCTAGCAAATACTAAACAAAAGGTATCTGGCAAAATTGCATTAATAGACACTAAAATTTTACTGTGAATGAAGATGTTCTCTAATTAATTAGAATAAGGTTTAATTCACCAAAGAAGATATAATAAATGCCAAATTATATGCACCACAAGTATAGACTCAATATTGAAAAATCTGGTGGATTCCATAGAGGATAGAAATCCTGTCATACGGAAGATTCTCCAACTTGATAGATAAAGCAGACAAAACAATATTAAAGGTCAATTGATTCAAAACTTGAAATAGGGAATTTACAGTGAGATGGCAGACACATGAAACAGACCCTTGCTAACAAAGATGTTGTTGTTATTAAGTGCTGTGGAGTCAATTCCGACCCTTAGTGACCCTGTACAGGGTTTCTGAGGCTGTAAATCCTTACAGGAGCATAAAGCCTCATCTTTCTCCCACGTAACAGCTGGTAGTTTCGAACTGCTGACCTTCAGGTTCACAGCCCAATTCATAACCACTACACTACCAGAGCTTAAGATACAAGAGACCAAACAAAACAGACACAGATAAAGATCTTGGATACCTGAACATCAGAAGAAATGTTAGAGAAGCGGATGGAGTGTTTGCTGGGAGGAGAATCTGGACAGGGACAGTGAGAGAGGGAGACCAGTGGACAGTGCATCAGAAGCTGTGCAACCATCTTGAACCTCTGTGAACAGCTTTGGAAACAGAAGGTGGCCTAGCAGAACAGTGTCACACAGGTGAATGGAAAGGTAAGATTCTTTCTTTCCCCCCATGCTCCCCTGGTGAACAGCAGTGTGGTTAAATTAGTGAACGTGGTTGGAAGCCACACCAGTGTGAGGCGGGGCCAGCAACTCTGATTTGTGTGCTGTTTTGGTGCCTGGATTTAAGTGGGATTAGCACAGAACCTACAGAATACACAGTATTTAACCAATCATCCTGCCCCAAACTGTCCTGTGGTCTTAATAAACACTGAAATTATCACCATCAAAGGCGTCCACAAACTACTTTAAATTTGAGTGCTCTGAACATAGATAATGCCCAGGCTGACAGGAACTCCATCTAGAACCGGTCTAGAACTCCATCAAGAACTCCACTGTCACATCCCTCCACAAACACCTCATAGCCCAGAGGTTTGCAGGAGCCACCCAGAGCTTTCTTCACTGTAGATCAACAATTGCATTATCTTTGGTTTTTATTTTTAAGATTTGGTTTTTCCGAGAACCGACTTCCGGTACGGCAGGACAGCCAGGGAAGTAAGGTAGGGATGTGCTCCAGGGGGAAAATGAGCGGGATCTCACAAAGAAAATGTTCATATACCAGTCCCACAGCTTTTAAAATATCATAAAGTCTCCTGAACTCACATTTTTGAGAAATCCCGCTAATAAGGATAAAGAAAGGCACACATTTTGCGACTCTTGCCTGTGGGGACCACGGGTTGCTCCTGCGACTGCAGAGTTTAGAGGGCGGGGCCAGGGCTGGCCCGTTTGGAAAGCGGCATCTCTAGCAGGAAAAGAAAAAAAAAAAAGACAAGAGGCAACATAGCTTTCTCCGGCCCCAAGTCTCCCTGGACTAGCTTGAGATCCCAATAAAAATCGGCTGGGTGCAGCTCACCCATGCACGGAAAGTGTGAGAAAGTCGTCGGCAGCTTTTTGACGTCATCCATCATCCCTCATCTGTAGCTGCATCTAAACCCCCTGCCCCCACTCCTAGCTAGCAGCGGGGATCCTCCAGCGGCTGTTTTGGCAGGACAGGGAACAGAAAAAGTTAACCAAAGCCACATATCTGCTCCAATGTGGTGATTTCTGTCCATGCGTTTATATTACCTCGGCTTTCAGTCCTTTTGATTACACATCCCTCCTGGAGGTGGGAACTTATCCTCCCTACATTCCATAAGAAGACGCAGCAATCGCGGCCATATAGCCAAGCTACAACATAATACTCCATCGCTTTGATAAGACCCAACAACATTTGCTACACACTAAAGATGAAAAGGGAAGCCCATCTCCTGATCATATTAAAAATAATAATAAAACAATAACCATGACCAATAAGAAACAATCAACTTTATCGAAGCATGTCAAAAAACAGAAGAGGGGAGCTGATGCAAATGAACTGGAGACAGACAAAGGCTTTATAGAAGAGGAGGAGCAGGTTTTGGATATGCCTGAGAGGGAATTCAGAAGAATGATATGGAAACAAATTCAAATAATCCGAAAAAGGGTGGAGGAAAATAAGGAAGATGTAAAAAAAATTCTCCAGGAACAATCAAATAGGATTGACACAGCATTGGAAACAATTCAAAACCTGCAAAAAGATGCCCAGGTGATCAATAATAAGATATCAGAAATAAACAATAGCCTGAAAGGGGAAAGGAGCAGACTAGAAGAGATGGAAGCCAGAACTAGCGAGCTGGAAGACAAAACTCTCAACACTGCCAAGGTAAAAGAGCAAGCAGCTAAAAGGATAAAACAATCTGAAGAGAGTCTAAGATTCATGCTGGTTAACATGAAGAGGAATAATGTAAGAATTATTGGCATTCCGGAACAAGAAGAAATGGAGAAATCCACAGAAGAGATCGTTGAAGAGCTTCTGGAAGAAAATTTCCCTAACATCTTGAAAGACGAGAAGATAAACATTCAAGAAGCCCAACTTACTCCAGGAAGGATAGACCCCAAAAGAAAATCTCTAAGACATATAATAATCAAGCTCTCAAAAATCAAAGACAAGGAAAGAATATTAAAAGCAGCTAGGGTGAAGAGAAATATAACCTATAAAAAGCAAGCAAATAAGATTAAGTCTGACTATTCAGAACAAACCATACAGGCGAGAAGGCAATGGGGAGACATATACAAAGCTCTGCAAGAAAAAAACTGTCAACCAAGAATCTTCTCTCCAGCAAAACTATCAATCAAATATGATGGTTCTATCAAAACATTCTAGGATAAACAGAATTTGAGAGATTTTATCAAAACCAACCCAGCACTTCAAAACATCCTAAAGGGAGTTCTGTGGACAGAGAACCAACAAGAACAGACAACAAACAGAGATTGACAAGTATGGCAAC
>NW_006408933.1:402729-404001 GCF_000296735.1 Chrysochloris asiatica | reverse complement strand
AGGCTTACAGGGTATACCCTTTGGTTGGGTGAGGATGCACGGACGGGATGGTAACTACGCCAATGAAACGATAGATGATAGAATGAATGTAAAACTAATGTTCTCCCATGTAGACTATCACACAATTCACAATAAAACATTTATTTTAAAAAAATTTTGGTTTTTCCCTTTTGTTGTTTCACTGTTTGTTTGTCTGTGCTTTCTCCTCCTTAGTTTTCTCTTTACATCCCTTTGAATTTTATACTTCCTATCTCTGCTTTTATTTATCCTTCTTTTCTTTGGTCTATCATTTCCCATCATTTTTTTTACCCCCTTTTGATATTTCTATATACACTTTAGTCTCTCTTTTTATGCCCCGTATCATTGGTTTTGGAGTCGTGGTGCGGCACTGAGGGTTAATGCACTAAACTGCACAGCCGTTTGAACTGCAAGGTCAGCAGTTCAAGCTCACCAGCTGCTCCTTGGAAACCCTATACAGGGTCGCTATGGGTCAGAACTGACTCGATGGCACTTAACAACAACAACAATTATTGGGTTTACTAAGCGTATTTTTTTAAAACCTTCCTTTTATTTTATTTCTTCTATAGCTCTATTTTCCTATACTTTATTTCTTTTTTTTAGATATTCTTAAGTGTTTCTTTTTACTTCATCTTTTTATTTTTCTCTCTTTTTTATTTTCTTTTATAGCTCCATTCCCTGGTTACCTTTTGGCTTTAGAGTTGATATATTCCTTTTTTGTGATTGCTATCATCTTTTTCCTCTTTATTATTTTATCTTCTCATTGTTGGTACTTTGCTTATTCCATTTTATTTTGGGGGGAGGTGGGGAGAGGTTTTCTTTTTCTCATCTAGCAGGAGACAGCAGCCATAACCATACAGCACAGACACAAATGTAACTTATGCAGCTCCATCCACTGAGAAAGAGCCAATACCAGCTCCTATAGCACCTGATTAACAATATACATCAACTAATACCAGCCAAACTCACCCTAAAATGAGGTGCACAAATGACAAAGGAGAACAATGTATACACTTTCATTCTATAACTACACTCACACAAACATACAGTTAGTTGGTGAGACCCTAAGAACACACCAACATACACTCACCAATTAAGTACAAATGTTGTTGTTGTTGTCAGGTGCCATCGAGTCAGAATCGACTCATAGCAACCCCATGCACAGCAGAATGAAACAATGTCCAATCCTGGGCCAACCTCACTGCCGCTGCCACACTTGATGCCATCAATTAAGCCACCTGGCCAATCCATCTC
>NW_006408933.1:401838-402363 GCF_000296735.1 Chrysochloris asiatica | reverse complement strand
TTTTTGTTTTCTTGACATTGAGATGCAATCCATATTGAAGGCTGTGTTCTTTGATATTTATCAGTAAAGGTTTCAAGTCCTCTTCACTTTCAGCAAGCAAGGTTGTATCATCGGCATATTGCAGGTTGTTAATGAGTCTTCCTCCAATCCTGATGCAACATTTTTCTTCATAGAAAAAAGTACAAATACAATCTCACAATGTCCCAGACACAATAGACAATTTTAGACCACCTGAAGAAATAAGAATGGATCTCTCAAAGAAATGATCAAGATGCAGAGCTGAAATATGATTCTAATGAAGAAAAGATAATGGAACTAATTGACAAAAAGGTCAAATGAATGACATTTAGGTCCCACAAACATCCTACATGCAAGAACCCTGAGATCAGTTTGGGGAAAATGAAAAGTTACCTGAAAGAGAGAACCAATAAGAATAACCTCTGATTTCTCAGCAGAAACCAGGCAGACAAGAAGGCAATCTGAAAAACTCTGAAAGAAAAGAATTGTCAACCAAGAATCATATAC
>NW_006408933.1:399969-401288 GCF_000296735.1 Chrysochloris asiatica | reverse complement strand
AAAATAAAACAAACCTGCAAGTCTGACAATAGTGAATGAGAGATATCAATTTTTAATGAAACTAACTACAAAGCAAAAACCTATCCCTTGTTAAGTGGAGAGGACTGAAATCATTGTAAAGAAGCAAATTACATGATTTGTTGAATGTAAAACTGATGGTCAGCTCTGTAAACCTTTATTCAATTCACAATAAAATGTTTAAATTCATTAACTTAAAAGGTGTTTAAAAAGTTTTTTAAAAACCTTGAAAAAAATTCAAATACTTTTCTTTAGCTTTAAATCGGTTATGTTAATGTAAGAGACACTGACGAATCATTATTTGTAGTACATTAGGTCTCTAAGAGCTTTCAAATTCATGAAGAAATGTTTCCAATTTATTATATCAAAAATTGAACTCTTGGTGTACGTATTTGAATTCTCAACATTTGTCAGGAGGGAATGATAGCTAGATATGATAAAATTTATTTCTGTCAAAATAGAAAATGTTCAGCTCTGTCAAGTCAAACACCTTAATTTTAGAACATGAGACTAATGTTTTGAATATTTTCCTATATGTGTATTATCCTATTTAAAATGAGAGAAGGAAAATTAAACACAAAATACCCAACCATTATTTGCAACCATCCAATTAGGTGATTTAAAAAAAAACCCACAGCCATACCCATCTGCACGACTGCATGTACTCGAAGCCAACCAGGTGCTGTCAAATCGACTTCAACTCACAGCAATCCATGTGTTTCAGAGGAGAGCTTTGCTTACAGAGTTTTCTTTATGAGTGTGATTTGGGTGAAAGTTTACAAGCAAATAGGTTGTTTCTTCAACACTTCATATATATTTTGTTTTGTGACATTGACTGCAATTCCCACAATGCAACAACACTCTTCCTACTTCCTCCCTGTGTTTGCTATTTCCTTTGTCATTCTTTCCCATCCCTTCCCCCTTTCTGAGATTTATCCCTGGGAAAATGCTGCCCTTTTCATCTCCTATGGTTGATTGTTCTAAGAAGTTCATACCTCTCTGGTGTTACTGTTCACCTTATAGGCCTGCCCCTCACATGGATGATTATTGATCCATCGGGGTAAAGTAATTCCAGGTCTGAAGCATGTCTAGGGGCCACAGTCTCAGGGGGACCACCAGTGTCTATCAGGCCAGTTACTTTTTCTCTTATTTTTTTATTTTGAGTTTTGTTTCGCATTTTTCACTGACTCTATCCTCTTCAGAGTAGTCAACAATAGTAGCCGGATACTTTCTGTATCTTTTGGTCTCTGGATCCATGGAATTTGGGATTCATATGGTCCATCGGAAACCCTGTACAGGGT
>NW_006408933.1:395489-399294 GCF_000296735.1 Chrysochloris asiatica | reverse complement strand
TCAGAAGATCTCTCCCTGATGAAGAATGAGAGACTGAAAAAAAAGGTAGAAAAGGGTTTCATAGGCTACATAGTACATCCATCAGTGGGCAATTTGTGTAATCAGAAAAATTGATAAAAGACATATTGTAACAGCTTCAATGACAAACCCAATAAAATGTATGTTTCCCTCTTCTGGATTTCCCTAAGTCACCTAAAACTAAACCCATGCTCATCGAGTTGATTCCAACACACAGTGACTCTATACTGGGGTTCTGAGACTGTAAATCCTTGCTGGAGTAGACAGGTTCATCTTCCTCCCACAAAGTGGCATGTACATTTGAACTGATGACCCTATGATGAGCAGCTCAACACCTGACCCAAGCACCACCAGAGCTCTTTCTGAATTGTCCTAGCCATCTTTATTTGTAACAGTCCCCTCTCATGGAATCACTGTTATGTTTCAATGTAGCCAAAGGTACAGAGCTGGTTTCCTCTCTGCTCTCCTGTGCTGTGAGCATCATAAGAATAACGCTGCCACTGTAACAAAAGGTCCTGACAAGGACAATAGCACACCATGGGAGTGTAGGCAAGATGTAACACACAGACCTATGTGTGTTCATGTTTCAGTGTCAATAAGAATCTGCGTGCATGTACGCTGTACCTGAACGTTCTGATGTATGCATGGATATGTGGTCCCTGTGCACATGAAGAAATGTACACATGTATGAGTGCATGATCTGTGTGTACAGGTATGTGAGTGTGAGTATGTGTATGCACACATGTGATCATGTGGGTGTGCATGTGAGCACCAGGTGGAGATGGTGCCAAATGAAGCCCTGGATACTAAGCTAAGCACAGGAGGAGGCAGAGAGAGGGAAGGCAGAGGCATCCTGTGTTTAGAGGTTCTGTGAAAACATGGCCTCAGGGTCTTTCTGTGCAAAGTCAACTCCAGCATCCTGACTGACAGTCCCCATTATGCAGGGAGAAGAAAAACAAACATTGAGATTGAGTTGGAAAGTTGACTCAATGGTGCTGTAGACACATAAACTGCTTGGAAGCAAACTTTAGCAAGAATATGGACACAGAGAAGTGGGCTCAGCTTCTACAGGAAGCCTGGGCTGAAGAGTCCCTGACGTGGTCAAAATTGAGCATTATGCCAAACAGAGACTCCCAAACCGGAAAAAGGGGATTAGGATGACAAGGAGAAACAATAATTACACTTTTGTGCTGCCAGAACGCCCACGACCCAGGTATAAACGCCACTGACTGGAAGAAGGCTACACTACAGCACCCACCTCCTCACAGATACCTCTCCAGGCAAACACCCCAAAATGTGTGACACCTCCTACTCATCAGGCAGCCAGTCGGCCAGCTCCATGCCCATGTACTGCACACCCCTGAGCACTGTCCCACTGCCTGCGGTTCATTCTCAGGCTCCGGGAGCTCCTCCAGTTACCCTGTGTTCTATGTGATTATGCTGTACAGCCCAGTGAGTGGCATGGCCTCCTCAAGCCACTCACCCTGTGGGGCTTCCAGCAGCTCCTCTGGTGGTGGCCAGTCATCGAGTGGCGGCTTTGTGGTGGCTTTTCCGGAGGCATGACCCAGGGCGTGTCCAATCCTGCCCAAGTGGCCTGACTTGTGCCCGTGACCTGCAAGCATGCCATGTGTGTGGTCCCCTCCTGCCAGTCTTCTTGCTCATGAACATCTACTGCCAAATCCAAATACCCCGGAAGAGCTGCTCTGTTCATACGCAGGAGCCATGGTAAGATCTTCCTTCTGAGTCAACACTGCGCCAGTGCAAACTAAGAAGGGGTTCTTCCCTAAATCACCTTTGAGTGTGGGCAGAGGAACAATCCAACAACCCTGCTTCTAGCTTTCTCCTTGTCTTCCATCACCATAATTTTTAAGAAAAATCAACCTTTCATCTGGATTTTTCCTAAATTAATAAAATTGTCAGATTTCTTTCCTCTTCTGTGATATCTCATGTTCTACAGTGCTGTTTGATAACGCTTGCCTAATGTGAAAGATAACACCACAGAATGGGAGGTCCTAAGTGGCCCAGAGGAAGGGAGAAGATAAGTCACAGCTTTCTGCCCATGGTTCTTCAAGCTGAATGACAGGGGGCTCTGTTACTTAGGAGGTTCCACCTCTTCCTTTTCTCATGCAAATCTTCTCCTTGTTCCGATGTACCAGTTCCCATCTTGCTCCCAATTTGGGGCACCAGAATGCTTGTTTGTGTGTGATTGTATGCTTACATACATGTGGGGGGGACATGAATGTATATGTAAATGCACATGCATGCTTATGTGTTGTGTGTGCATTCATGCATGTGTGCGTGATTGTGCCCCTGTGCACATATGTGAGTATGTAGTGTGCATGTGTGCATGTTGTCTGAGTGTGTGGATAACTGTGTATACCTGCATGACAGTATTATGACTACATGTGCATAATTGTGCACATGCATGTTTATGTGTGTGTGTGTTGATGTATATATATGTTTGAGTTGGTTAATGTGTGTGTATGTGCATGACTTGGTGGTGGGTATGCACTGTGTGCATTCATGTGTGTCATTGCATGCTTGCACAGGCACATGGGTGTGGAGGCATGATGTATGTTCAGCATGAATATCTAAGGTCATATGCATATATGTGCATAGTTTTTGTGTGTGAACACAGGTAAGTGGGAATGGGGGTGTATATGCATCATTCAAATAACTCAGAAAGTATAGTGGCTACAAGATGGGCTGCTAACCTGTAGGTCTGCAATTAACATTTAAATCTTCAGATACCCAATGAAGGGTCACCAAAAATCAGAACCGACTCCATGGCACACCATCACTACCTTGTACTCATTATATCACTATATACATGTGTGTATGTGTGTGGGGGGTCCACCTGTTATGGGAGCTGACAGGACATTTCACAACCATAGAACTCAGAGATGCCTAAATACTTGTATGTCCCAGAACCCTGGAAGAACAGAACTCAGAGACCCGTAGAGAGCACACAAATTCCCTACCCACTTCCCTGTTCAACCCCCTTTTGCAAAGCCATCTTCTACCTGCCCCTTGTCTGATATTGGGGGCAGGTGCCTCTACCCTTACATGGTAAATGTCCTCCAATTATTTCAAAGGGGTGTCTCACGTCCAGTCTTGGGCTGACAGTCACTGTATACATTGCCCCCAGTTATGAAACAGATCCTCTCTACCCACTCAGTTCTGCATTGACATGGTGAGCCATCAGTGGGAAGAGGCCATGGCTGTTCTGTCACCTAATCAGGACCTTCTCCCTTCACAACCATCCCTGCCTGCTGGCCATCATTCTAAACCACAGAATTCAGAACCAGGAAAGAAGAACAAGGAATGGGAAAGGTTTCACTTGGCAAACAACCTTGAGGTCTTTTACAGCCTCCCTGGTCCTTAGAGATATTCATGTGTGTTTGTCC
This sequence comes from Chrysochloris asiatica, assembly GCF_000296735.1. Classification (NCBI taxonomy): domain Eukaryota; kingdom Metazoa; phylum Chordata; class Mammalia; order Afrosoricida; family Chrysochloridae; genus Chrysochloris; species Chrysochloris asiatica. The sequence goes on along the minus strand of NW_006408933.1, from coordinate 395,869 downwards.
TGTGGGCACCTATCTGGGCCCTCAGTACTTCTGTGCTGTAGCACCACCCATTCTCCACCTCATGCCCTATGTATGGTCCCATGCCTGGAAGCATCATGCTGGATCGTCCACCACCATCTGCATGCTGCCCCAATCAAGGCAACATCAAGAGGGAGTTCTCATCACCACCAAGACAGCACCTTTATTTAGGTATAATTGTTATCGATCCCTTGGAGATGTACATCCAATGGCATCACCTGCTTTCTGCAAAGGTCACTCAGTTGGTATTTCCCACCATGACTCCACATTTTATCACTAAACTCTTAATCAGGGCAGTTACATTAACCAAACAGCCCTAAGCCACTCCAACCAGACACTTACACACCAGGCCACAGTGTCCC
>NW_006408933.1:387208-388098 GCF_000296735.1 Chrysochloris asiatica | reverse complement strand
TCCAGTCCTGTCCAAGTTGCTTTCCTTGTGCCCGTGAGCGGCGGTTCCTCCTCCAGCCAGTCATCATGTGGGGCTTCCAGCAGCTACTCTGGTGGTGGCCAGTCATCTAGTGGCAGCTCTTCTGGAGGCATGGCTGGTGGTGCGTCCAGTGCTGGCCAACTTGCCTTCCTTGTGCCCGTGAGTGGTGTGTCCTCCTCCAGCCAGTCACCCTGTGGGGCTTCCAGCAGCTCCTCTGGTGGTGGCCAGTCATCGAGTGGCAGCTCTTCCGGAGGCATGACTGGTGGGGTGTCCAGTCCTGTCCAAGTTGCTTTCCTTGTGCCCGTGAACAGCGGTTCCTCCTCTAGTCAGTCATCCTGTGGGGCTTCCAGCAGCTATTCTGGTGGTGGCCAGTCATCGAGTGGCAGCTCTTCCGGAGGCATGAATGGTGGCTCATCCAGTGCTGGTCAACTTGCTTTCCTTGTACCCATGAGCGGTGTGTCCTCCTCCAACAAGTCACCCTGTGAGGCTTCCAGCAACTCCTCTGGTTGTGGCCAGTCATCAAGTGGCAGCTCTTCCGGAGGCATGGCTGGCGGCACATCCAGTGCTGGCCAACTTGCGTTCCTTGTGCCCGTGATCGGTGTGTCCTCCTCCAGCCAGTCACCCTGTGGGGTTTCCAGCAGCTCCTCTGGTGGTGGCCAGTCATCGAGTGGCAGCTCTTCCGGAGGCATGAATGGTGGCTCATCCAGTGCTGGCCAACTTGCCTTCCTTGTGTCTGTGAGTGGTGTGTCCTCCAGCCAATCACCCTGTGGGGCTTCCAGCAACTCCTCTGGTGGTGGCCAGTCATCAAGTGGCAGCTCTTCTGGAGGCATGACTGGTGGGGCGTCCAGTCCTGTCCAAGTTGCTTTCCTTGT
>NW_006408933.1:376241-387108 GCF_000296735.1 Chrysochloris asiatica | reverse complement strand
AGCATCTCAGTCTGGAAAGTAGAACTGTCATTCATGGCCACTTTGAGACTTTAGATGAAATCTAGAAAAGGTCTAAGTTGAATAGTTCTATTTCTGGTTCAGTTTATCCAAAGACTCAAAAGACTCAAATATTGTAAAATTAATTCTACACTCATCTTCTGCTTCCAAAGTATAAATGAAAAGAGGTTTAGAAATGATGTAGTCAGTAGTAGAAATGAGGCAGAATTTCCTTGGAGAAACTTGTTAGAGTGATAGGTCCCCTTCTCACACCACAGGAGAGAGGAAAGACTAAAATATTTGACTTAGAATTAAGAATTCAAGAGTGCCATATAAGAGCTGATCTGATGCTCACCTGGTCCTCTGCCCAGCATCTGCCTTTCAGAGCCTCTCTGCATTCCCTGACACTGTTGTTCATTGTCTGACTATCCTGGGATGGGAGCTCCTGGTATCCTGCATGGCACCACATTGTCTAGATTGCACAATCACTACCTATCAGAAGATTGAATCAATCATTTTCGTAAGACTAAAAGTCATGTATTGAAAAACCCATATTCAATTTGGTGAATACATATTCACCAAAATTACAGTTTAAAAAAAATCAAGGGCAACACCAGAAGGAAAGGAATAATAGGAGATAATGTCAATTTTATATCTAGCTAAATGATCAATTAAGTGGTATCAGTGAATAATTTCAGAAATAAGAGATCCCAGAAACACACCACTTTTCAAGAAGTTTGTGAACGACATGCTCCATCATAAAAGGGCATATGCCAAGAAACAGAGAGTCAGGATTTGAAAGAGGAGATTTAATACAAAAGAAATGAATGAAGTCTCCAGGAAGACAGTGAAGGAAGGTTTTAGAACGATGACGTGCACCTGGGTTCAAAAAGACTAGCCAGAATTGAGCATGGGACTCAGGGCACAGGAAGGAGCCATTCTGTGCAAATGAGAAGGTTGTGCATATACACCCTACGTGGCTGTGCTGGTGTATGCAAGGATATTTGGCCCATGTGCCTGTCAAGATACAAATACATGTTTGAGGCAGGATCTGTGTGTATAGGAATGCAAGTGTGTGTAGAAAATAATATTTTCAGACAAAAAACTTACCAGCAGCAAGCACTCATTAGAAGACATTCTACAAATTACACCCTGTTTCTGTTGTTAAGTGCTGTCAAGTCAAGTCAGTTCTAACTCAAAGCAATCCTGTGTAAGGTTTCTGAGAGTGGTTGTTGAGCTTGAACCGCTGACCTTGCAGTACAAACTGACCTTGTAGTCCAGTGCATTAACCTGCAGTACCATACCAAATCTCCAAGTTACTCCCTAAGGGGGGGGGAGGGGTGCAAAAATCACTCCAATAGGGAGATCTGAGAGCAGAAAGAAATAGTGATGTTAAGTTCATAAACATATAGATAGAAAATAATGTATACACTAATGACAATGATAACTGTTTTTGTAAGATTAGGGTGGGGAAACCAATGTAAAACTAGAACCCTGGACAAATATTACAGCTAACTGAAATATCTAAATTTTTATTTAGAAAAGTAGAAGTCTGATAAACTCTAGGATCCATGAAGTATACCTGCTTACTTCATAGGAATCATCAAGAAAATAACTAAAAGCATGTGAACTTCTGAACCAGAGGAGGGTGAAAATGTAGTCAGCTTTTTAAAACCAATGCAAATGTAGGTATAAAATAATTTGATAAGAAGTATAGAAAAAGTATTGTAATGAGAAACACAAAAAAATCTGATAGCAAAAATCAAACATATTAATAACCACAAAAATGTAAATAGATTAAAATTTCCAGTTAAAACACAGAGATCAGAAATTTTAAAACAGAATCTAGCTCTATGCTATTTATACTCTACAGACTGTGGCTTTTCCACAGTTCAAATATGGCCAATTGCTTTTTTTTGTAAGTAAAGTTTTATTGAAACCCTGACACATCTATTGGTTTATGTATTGTCTATGTTTATTTTCATATCATAAAGACAAAATTCACAGGTTGCAAAGAAACAATATGTCTTCAAAGCTTAAAATACTTATAAATGAACTGGTCCTTTATAGAAAATGAGTATCAATCTCTGACCTAAAACATAAAGAACAGAAAAAGTTGAATGTAAAAAAAGAGAAGCGAGAGTAAGACTATGGACTAGGCACAGAGTCTGTACGGAACCTCTACAACAAAGACACAGAAAACCAAGTGAGACAGATGGAGACGACAGTCCTAGAACTCTGAGTTTCAGATTTTCTCCCACTCTATCTGAGACCCTTGAATGTGATCCATTTCAGAGCAGTTGTTAGTGTCAGTGGGGCAACATCTAGTTCTTCTGTTTTCAGAGTCATGGAGACTGATGTTTATATGTTCTTTTAGTCCATTGGACTAATAGAGTCCAAGTCGCTACTATTTTCAGCCAAGCAATAGGTAGGTATATAGTCAGGGGGTGGGGTGAGGGAGGAGCATTAGTAAGGTATGCTCTCCATGGAATGGTCAATCATTCAAAATCTAAAGGTAAACACTTTCCTAAGAACATAATGGCGATGGGATGAGAAGGTGGGTGGAAAGTGAATAGGGTTAACAAGGAGGATATGGGGTAACTTGTTGCATGTAGAGGATTGCAATCATTGAGATGAAACAAAGAGCATGATTTTTGAAGATGGCACTGAGAACAAAGGAGGAAGGCCCTGGCCCTCCCCAAACTGAAGACCAAGTAAAGGCATTGAAGGACAAGAAGTCAGTGCTAAAAGGCATCCACCAGCACACAAAAAAGATCCATACGTCACCCATGTTCCAGGGGTCCATAACACTGAGGCTCCGACAGAAGCACAAATATTCTTAGAAGAATGACCTCCAAAGAAAGAAGCTTGACCACTATGCCATCATCAAGTTCCCTCTCACAACTGAGTCAGCCATGAAGAACATTGAAGATAATAACACACTTGTATTCTTTGTGGATGTCAAGGACAACAAGCACCAGATCAAACAGGCTGTGAAGAAGCTCTGTGACATTGGCATAGTCAAAGTCAACAACTTGATCAGGCCTGATGGGGAAAAGAAGGTATATGTTCAACTGGCTCTTGACTACAATGCGTTGTATGTTGCCTACATAATTGGAATAAATCTAAATGAGTCCTGCTGGCTAATCCTAAATATAAATTTTTCAATGTAAACAAACGAACAACAAATTGTATGATTTGATGATCTTGCCTGTAAACTTTCACTCAATTCACAACAAAATATTTAAATAATTTTTAAATAAAAAGTATAAAGAGAAAGAAAAATATGCCTAGCAAATACTAATCAAAAGATACCTTGTACAATTGCTTTAATAGACACTAAAACTTTACTGTGAATGAAGATGGCCTCTAATTAATGAGAATAAGGTTTAATTCACCAAGAAGATATAATAAATGCAAAATTCTATAGACCACAAGTATAGACTCAATATTTTAAAAATCTGGGGAATTCCATAGAGGACAGAAATCCTCTGTCATACAAAAGACTCTCCAACTTGATAGATAAAGCAGACAAAACAATAATAAAGGTCAATTGATTCAAAATTTGAAATAGGGGACTTATAGTGAGATAATAGACAAGGTAGACACATGAAACAGATCCTTGATAACAAAGATACAAGGGACCAAACAAAACTGACACAGATGAAAATCTTGGATCTCTCAACATCAGAAGAAAGGTTAGAGAAGTGGATGGAGTGTTTGCTGGGAGGAGAATCTGAACATGGACAGCAAGAGAGGGAGACCAGTGGACATCGGGTCAGAAGCTGTGCAACCATCTTGAACCTCTGTGAGCAGCGTTGGCAACAGAAGGTGGCCTAGCAGAACAGTGTCACACAGGTGAATGGAAAGGTGAAATTCTTTCTTTTCCCCCATGCTCCCCTGGTGACCAGCAGTGTGGTTAAATTAGTGAACATGGTTTGAAGCTACATCAGTGTGAGGCGGGGTCAGCAGCTCTGATTTGGTGTGCTGTTTTGGTGCCTGGATTCAAGTGGGATTAGCATAGGACCTACAGAATACACAGTATTTAACCAATCACCTTGCCCCAAACTGCCCTGTGGTCTTAACAAACACTGAAATTAGAACCATCAAGGGTTTCCACAAACTACTTTAAATTTTAGTGCCCTGAACATAGATAACCCAGGCTGAAAGGAACTCCATCTGGAACCAGGAACTCCGCTGTCACATCCTTCCCACAACCACCTCGTAGCCCCTAGGTTTGCAGGACCTACCCAGAGCTTTCTTCACTCTGGGTCAACAGTTGCATTATCTTTGGTTTTTATTTTTAAGATTTGGTTTTTCCCTTTTGTTGTTTCACTGTTTGTGTTTGTCTGTACTTTCTACTCCTTCTTCTTCTCTTTGCATCCCTTTGAATTTTATCCTTTCTATCTCTGCTTTCGTTTATCCTTCTTTTCTTCTGTCTCTCATTTCCCATCATTTTTTATCCCCTTTTGATATTTCTGTATACACTTTAGTCTCTCTTTTCATCACCCCTATCATTGGTTTTTCTAAGTGTATTTTTGTAAATCCTTCCTTTTATTTTTCTTCTTCTATAGCTCTATTTTCCTGTACTTCATATCTCTTTTTAGATATTCTCAAGTGCTTCTTTTTACTTCATCTTTTTATTTTCTCTCTCTTTTTTATTCTCTTTTATAGCTCCATTCCCTGATTCCCTTTTGGCTTTAGAGCTGTTATATTCCTTTTTTTCTGATTGTTATCATCTTTTTTTTCTTTATTATTTTATCTTTTCATTGTTGGTACTTCTGTTTTGTTTTTTGGGGATGTGGGAACAAATTTTCTTTTTCCCACCTAGCAGGAGACAGCAATCATACCCATACAGCACAGACACAAATGTACCCTATGCAGCTCCATCCACTGAGAAAGAGCCAATACCAGCTCCTATAGCACCTGATTAACAATATACATCAACAAATACAAAGCTAAAGTGGGGTTCACAAATGGCAAATGAGAATAATGTATACACTTCCATTCCATAACTACACTCACAAGAGAAAGTTTGTTGTTGAGACCCTAATAACACACCAACATACAATCATCAATAAAATGCAAATACAACCACATAACGCTCCAGAGACAATAAACAATTTTAGCTCACATAAAGTAATAAGAATGGATGACAAAAAGAAATGAATAAGATCAGAGCCAGAATATGATTCTGATGAAAAAAGATAGTGGAACTAACTGAAAAAGAATTCAAATCAATGATATTTAGGTCCTACAAAGGATTAACAAAAAGATCAAGGGAAGCAATAACATAGAAAAACTTCAGAAGAATTCAGAAAACCACCAAGAAGAGGAAGAACTTACATGTGATTCAAATTGCAGGACAGGAAGATAAGAAAAAAAAAAACAAAAAAAAAACAGGGAAAATGGTAAAAGTCTCATTGGAAGAAAACTTCCCTAACATCATGAAAGATGAGAAGATACATCTTTAATACAAGAAGCCAAATGGACCCCAAACAAGATAGATCCCAAAAGAAAATCACCAACACATATCATCATCAAACATTTTACATGCAAAATCAAGCAAAGAACCCTGAGAGCAGTTTGGGAAAATGAAGATTTCCTGAAAAAGAGAACCAATAAGAATAACCTCTGATTTCTCAGCAGAAACCAGGCAGACAAGAAGGTAACCTGAAAAAGTCTGAAAGAAAAGAATTGTCAACCAAGAATCATATATCCAACAAAGTTGTCCTTAAAATATGACAGCAAAGTCAGGACATTTCCTGACAGACATTAAAAGAATTTGCAGGAGCTCTGGTAGCGTAGTGGTTACGAATCGGACTGCGAACCTTAAGGTCAGTGGTTCGAAACTACCAGCCGCTCAGCAGGAGAAAGATGAGGCTTTCTACTCCCGTAAAGATTTACACCCTCGGAAACCCTGTACAGGGTTGCTATGGGTTGGAACCGACTCAACAGCACTTAACAACAACAGTCAAACTTTACAAAAAATGCTACAGGGTGTCCTCTAGACTGAGTACCAACAGCAGCAACATCAGCCTTAAATTATCATATATGACAACATCACCAGAACTGAATCCAGATTTAGAAGTATTTAAAATAAAACAAACCTACAATTCTGACAATAGTGATCCAGAGATAACAATGTGTAATGAAACCAATTACAAAGTAAAAAGCTATCCCTTGATACATGGAGAGGACTGCAATCATTGCAATGAAGCAAAGTATATGATTTATTGAATGTAAAACTGATGATCTCTGTAAACCTTCACTCAATTCACAATAAAATGTTTAAATTAATTAATTAACTTAAAAGATGCTAACAAAGTTTAAAACAAAAAACTTGAAAAAAAATACCAACACTTTTCTTTAGCTTTAAGTGAGTTATGCTGATGTAAGAGACACTGGCCAATTATTTCTCATAGTACATTATGTCTCTAAGAGCTTCCAAATTCATGAAGAAATGTTTTTCAATTTATTATATGAATAATTGAACTCTTGGTATATGTATTAGAATCCTTAACATTTGTCAAGGAAGAATGATAGCTAGATTTGATAAAATTCATTTCTATCAAACCGGATAATGTTTAACACTTTCAAGTCAAACACCTTAATTTTAGAACATGAGACTAATGTTTTGAATCTTTTCCTATGTATGTATTATCCTATTTAAAATGAGAGAAGGAAAATTAAACACAATATTCCCAAACCATAATTTGGAGCCATCCAATTAAGTGATTTTTTTTTTTTTTTTTAAATCACAGCCATACCCTTGTGCATGACTGCTTCTGTTCTAATCCAACCAGGTGCTGTCAAATCGACTTCAACTCATGGCAATCCATGTGTTTCAGAGGAGAGTTTTGCTTACAGAGTTTTCTTTATGAGTGTGATTTGGGTGAAAGTTTACAAGCAAATAGGTTGTTTCTTCAACACTTCATACATATTTTGTTTTGTAACATTGACTGCAATTCCCACAATGCAACAGCACTCTTCCCACTTCCTCCCTGTGTTTGCTATTTCCCTTTGTCCTTCGTTCCCACTCCTTCCCCCTTTCTGAGCTTTATCCCTGGACAAATGATGACCTTTCCATCTCCTATGGTTGATTGTTCTAAGAATTTCATACCTCTCTGGTGTTACTGTTCACCTTATTGGCCTGCCCCTCACATGGATGATTATTGATCCATAAAGGTAAAGTCATTCCAGGTTTGAAGAGTGTCTAAGGGCCTGTCAGTGTGACCACCAGTGTCTATCAGGCCAGTAACGTCATCCCTAATCATATGATTTTCAGATTTGTCCCACATTTTTCACTGACTCTGTCCCTTTCAGAGTGGCCAACAATGGTAGCCAGGCACTTTCTGCATATTTTGGTCTCTGGATTTTTGAAATTTGGAATTCACATGATCCATTGAAGTCTTGATGTGGCACTGTAGAATAAGCAATAGATTGCTAACCACAAGGTTTGGGTTTTAACCCAACAACTACTACTTGGAAATCCTATACAGGGTCGCTATGGGTTAAAACTGACTTGATGACAATAACAATATCAGTCCTTTGAACTGTTTTCTTGAAACTTTGATTAACTTCATTCTTCATTGTTCCATACAGGCTAAGACCTTAGATGACTACTCACAAGGGTTTAAGACCCCACTCATCAATATTTTGAATTTTGTAAGTACCATGCACTAACCAATTGCACTACTGGACTCCCAAGAAAAGAAAATATTCCTCTTCTCTGGATTTCCCTAAACCACCAAAAACTAAACCCACTCTCATCAAGTTTATTCCAACTTACAGTCATTCTATACTGGGGTTCTGAGACTATAAATCCTTGCAGGAGTAGACAGGCTCATCTTCCTCCCACAAAATGGCATGTAGGTTTGCACTGCTGACCCTATGATGAGCAGCTCAACACCTGGATGTGGGGAGTGGTTCTGCCACTTCTGCTGTTTGACACAGTCCCGGCAGAAGGAGAAACATCATGCAAAGCAGATGATTCTCAGGAGGAGCATCCTCTATCTCCCTTTTAGGAAAATTCTGAATTCACTGGTAAAAATACATAATATGGCCACATTCACAGCTTTTACTGTGAGCTGTGCAGACCTTAGGAAGAAACCGGTCTGGCAACAATTGTTTCAGCTTCAGTGGGTTGAATTTAAAGGGAATTGTATGAGATACTCCCTTTCACAGAAAACTTAAGTACAAAGTAACTGCATTTATGAGATCACAAAAGCAGATAACAAACTAAAGTAAAATTGACCGACCCCTATAGACCTCACCACAATCAATTACCAGCCAGAATCCACAAACCCCCACTATTACATACATGCACCTACGTAAATAGGCAGAGAATAGTGAACATAAGTGAAAGGTGGTCTAAACTTAATAATCTACATTTCCTGCAGCAATTAGCCAGGTTGGGCCTCATATGCCTCACAGCTTTAAAAGAAAGAAATATAGGAACACTGTGATCAAGCAATTTAATGAATATTTTAGAAAAACAAAATAATTAAGTAGATGTTAGTAATACTTTTACTATGAAAAATAGTAGTACATTATGTAGGATAGAAGATTGATAATTAGTTAGTAGAAACAATAAAATAGTGTAGGCATTGATGATTAATAGAAACTTATATTACTAAGAGGATGTAATCAGGGGTCTGATAAGTGGAAATGATTTGTATAAGGTTTAACTTGATCTTTTAGTGAGAATAAGAAGAAACAATTTATCACTTATGTAGGAGAGGATATGATGTCAAAAGGAAAATGTTCAATGGTTGAAAAATGAACAGGCTATGGAAAGGTCGGTTTGGACATCATCGAAATACTTTTGTTAAGGTTGTCTAATCACAGGGTGAAGGAATGTTGTGATTAAAACTGTATAATAATTCAAGGGAAAATCAAAGTATCAAACCATTATGCACTGTGTAACTTTAAGTATAAAAATAAAGACTTACTGAGGTAGGATAGAGAGAGAAAAAAAAAAAAAGACAGACAGTCAGACAGACTGTTGAGAGCCCCATCAGCCAACTAAGCAGAGACTCCTCGATTACTTTCACTTTCTCCAATTCCGCGTCTCCTTTCGTGTCCTGCGACCCTGCGAGAGCTGGACTCCCGCACCTGACGCACAGCACCACTAGAGTTCCTTCTGGATTGTTCTAGCCTCTTTATTTTTAATACACACCTCTCATAGAATCACTGTTATGTTTCAGTATAGCCAAAGGATCCAGAGCTATTTTCCTCTCTGCTCTCCTGTGCTGTGAGCATCATAAGTATTACCCTGGTCACTGTAACAAAAGGCCTGACAACGGTGAACCTATGTGTGTTTGTGCATGTTTAAGTGCCAATGAGAATGTGTGTGCATGTGCACTGTACCTGCGGGTGCTGGGTATGCATGGATATGTGGTCCATGTACACATGTGTGAGTGCATGATCTGTGTGTACAGGTATGTGTGTGTATGCACACATGTGATCGTGTGGATGTGCATGTGAGCACCAGGTGGACATGGTGCCAAGTGAAGACCTGGGAATACTAGGCTAAGCATAAGAGGACTCAGAGAGGGAAGGCAGAGCCATCCTGTGTTTAGAGGGTCTGTGAAAACACGGCCTCAGGGCCTTTCTATGCAAAGTCAACTCCAGCATCCTGACTGACAGTCCCCATAATCCAGGGAGATGAAAAACAAACATCGAGATTGAGTTGGAAAGTTGACTCAATGGTGCTGTAGACACAAAAACTGCTTGGAAGCAAACTTCAGCAAGAATATGGACAAAAAGAAGTGGGCTCAGCTTCTAAAGGAAGCCTGGGCTGAAGAGTCCCTGACGTGGTCAAAATTGAGCATTATGACAAATAAAGACTCCCAAACCGGAAAAAAGGGATTAGGATGACACAGGGAAACAATAATTACAGTTCTGTGCTGCCAGGACGCCCACGACCCAGGTATAAAAGCCACGGACTGGAAGGAATCTCCACAACAGCACCCACCTCCTCCCTGATACCTACTCCAACCAAACACCCCAATATGTGTGACACCTTCTGCTCATCAGGCAACCAGTCAGCCAGTTCCATGCCCATGTGCTCCACACCCCAGAGTTCTCTCCACACCTCCGGCTTTTCCTCCTCGGGTTCTGGGAGCTCCTCCAGTCACCCTGTGTCCTATGTGATTGTGCTGTACAGCCCTGTGAGCAGTATGTCCTCCTCCAGCCACTCACCCAGTGGGGCTTCTAGCAGCTCCTCGGGTGGAGGCCAGTCATCTAGTGGCAGCTCTTCTGGAGGTATGACTTGCAGCATGTCCAGTTCTGGCCAAGGTGCCTTCCTTGTGCCCGTGAATGGCGTGTCCTCTTCCAGCCAGTCACCCTGTGGGGCTTCTAGCAGCTGCTCTGGTGGCGGCAAGACATTATGTGGCAGGTCTTCCTGTGGCGTGACCTGTGGTGAGTCCAGCCCTGGCCAAGTGGTCTATTTTGTGCCCATGAGCAGTGTGGCCTCTTCTAGCCACTCGTCCTGTGGCGCTTCCAGCAACTCTTCTGGTGGTGGCCAGTCATCGAGTGGCAGCTCTTCTGGAGGCATGAATGGTGGTGCATCCAGTGCCGGCCAACTTGCCTTCCTTGTGCCCGTGAGTGGTGTGTCCTCCTCCAGCCAGTCACCCTGTGGGGCTTCCAGCAGCTCCTCTGGTGGAGGACAGTCATCGAGTGGCAGCTCTTCTGGAGTCATGACTGGCGGGGCATCCAGTCCTGTCCAAGTTGCTTTTCTTGTGCCCGTGAGCAGCAGTTCCTCCTCCAGCCAGTCATCATGTGGGGCTTCCAGTAACTCCTCTGGTGGAGGCCAGTCATCGAGTGGCAGCTCTTCCGGAGGCATGGCTGGCGACGCGTCCAGTGC
>NW_006408933.1:367261-373999 GCF_000296735.1 Chrysochloris asiatica | reverse complement strand
GGCCAGTCATCAAGTGGCAGCTCTTCTGGAGGCATGACTGGTGGGGCGTCCAGTCCTGTCCAAGTTGCTTTCCTTGTACCCATGAGCAGTGTGTCCTCCTCCAACCAGTCTCCATGTGGAGCTTCCAGCAACTCCTCTGGTGGAAGTCAGTCATCAAGTGGCAGCTCTTCCGGAGGCATGGCTGGCGGCGCCTCCAGTCCTGTCCAAGTTGGCTTTCTTGTGCCTATGAGCAGCATGTCCTCATCCAGCCAGTCACCCTGTGGGTCTTCCAGCAACTCCTCTGGTGGTGGCCAGTCATCGAGTGGCAGCTCTTCTGGAGGCATGACTGGTGGGGCATCCAGTCCTGGCCAAGTTGCCCTCCTTGTACCTATGAGCAGTATGTCCTCATCCAGCCAGTCATCCTGTGGGGCTTCCAGCAACTCCTCTGGTGGAGGCCAGTCATCGAGTGGCAGTTCTTCTGGAGGCATGACCTGCAGTGTGTCCAGCCCTGGCCAAGTGGCCTACCTTGTGCCTGTTATCTGCTAGCCTGCCATGTACGTGGTCCCCTCCAGCCAGTCTTCCTGCTCATGAACATCTACTGCCAAGCCCAATACCCTGGAAGAGCTGCTTTGCTCATACGCAGGAGCCATGGTGAGATCATTCCTTCTAAGTCAACACTGTGTCAGTGCAAACTAAGAAGGGCTTCTTCCCCAAATCACATTTGAGTGTGGGCAAAGGCAACATCCAACAATCCTACTTCTGGCTTTCTCCTTGCCTTCCTCCATCACCACAACGTTTAAGAAAAATCAACCTTTCATCTAGATCTTTCCTAACTCAATAAACTTGTCAGATTTCTTTCCTCTTCTTTGGTGTCTTGTGGTCTAAAGTGTTGTTTGCTAAGACTTGCCCAATGTGAAAGCTAACGCCACAGAGTGGGAGGGCCTGAGTGGCCTAGGGGAAGGGAGAAGTTGAGTCACAGCTTTTTGCACACAGTTCTTTAAGCTGAACAATAGGGGTCTCTGTTATTTAGGTGATCCCACCTCTTCCTCTTCTCATGCAAATCATCTCTTTGTTACGTTGTGCCATTCTCATCTTGCTCCCAATTTGGGGGACCTGAATGCTTGTGTGTATATGTATGATTGATTGTACGTTTATGTGCATATTTGTGTGGACATGAGTATGTATGTATGTGCACATGCATGCTTACATGTGTTGTGGGTGCATTTGTGCATGTTTGTGCATGATTGTGCCTTTGTGCATATGTGTGAGTATGCAGTGTGCATGTGTGTATGTTGTTTGAGAGTGTGCATAGCTGTGTATACCTACATGACAGTATGTGTGACTACATGTGCATATTGTGCACATGCATGTATATGTCTGTGTGTTGATGTGTGTGTATATATATGTATGTATATACACATACATACATATATATGTATATATATATATATGTTTGAGTTGGTTAATGTGTGTCTATGTCAAAAGGGCATGCACTGTGTGCATTCATGTGTGTCATTGCATGTTTGCACAGGCCTATGGGAGTGGACGCATGATGTATGCTCAGCATGAAAATTTAATGGCATATGCATACATGTGCATAGTATTTGTGTGTAAACACAGGCATGTCGGAATAGGGGTGTGCATGTATTCATTCAAAGAACTCTGAACATGTAGTGGTTACAAGATGGGCTACTAACCTCCGGGTCAACATTTAAGATTTAAAGCTCAGACACCCAATGGAGGGTCACCATAAGGCAGAACCAACTCCACGACACACCACCACTACCTTGTACTCATTATATGACTATATACATGTGAGCTGACAGGACATTTCATAACCATAGAACTCAGAGATGCCCAAATACATGTATGTCCCAGAATATTGGAAGATCAGAATTCAGAGACCCATAGACAGCACACAAATTCCCTACCCAGTTTCCTGTTCAACTCCCTTCAACAGAGCCATCTTCTACTTGCCCTTTGATTGATATTGGGAACAGGTGCCTCCACCCTCACATGGTGAATGTCCTCTGATTATTTCAAAGGGGTGTCTCACTTGCAGTCTCGGGTACCAGTTCACTGTGCTCATTGCCCTCAGTTATGAAACAGCTCCTCTCTACCCACTCAGTTCTGCATCCAACCAGGCGACAAGCCATCAGTGGGAAGAAGCCATGACTGATCTGTCATCTGATCAGGATCTTCTCCCTTCACATCCATCCTTGCCTGTTTGTCACCATTCTGACCCACAGAGTCAGAACCAGGAGAGAAGAGTAAGGAATGGGACAGGTTTTATTTTGGCCAACAACCATATAGCCTCCCCAGTCCTTGGGGATATTCATGTGCATGTGTCCTGTGAGCACCTATCTAGGCCCTCAGTACTTTTGTGCTGTAGTACCACCCACCCTCCACCTCATGCCCTGTGTATGACCCCGTGCCTGGAAGCATCATGCTGGATCGTCCACCACCATCTGCATGCTGCCCCAACCACAGCAACATCATGGGGGAGTTCTCATCACCAGCAAGACATACGTTTATTTAGCTACAATTGCCATCAATCCCTTGGAGATGTACATCCAATGGCATCACCTGCTTTCTGCAAAGGTTACTCATTTGATGTTCCCCACTATGACTCCACTTCTTATCACTAAACTCATAGTCATGGGATGGCAGTTTTATTAACCACACAGCCCTTCTCACAGCCATAACATACTCCAAGCAGACACTTACAAACCAGGCCACAGTGTCTCCAAAACAACAGAGCTCCTGGCTAGCTCTCCAAATGGCCTCTTTGAAGCCCCATCCTGGGCTTTACTGGGTGCCCTAACTCCACTCTCACCGAACCCCAGTTGAACCCTTGGCCAACCCATATGAGTCTAGAAAAGTGCCATGGTGAAATCCCAGGTAGAGCTGAACAGTACCTCTTTTGATGTAAGCAGTTTAGCTTCTCAGTTTGGAAAGCAGAACTGTCAGTTATGACTACTTTGAGATCTTAGATCAAATCTAGAAAAGGTCTAAGTTGAATAGTTCTATTTCTGGTTCAGTATATCCAAAGTCCCAAAAGCTTTAATATAAAAAGTTCCAGAGTAGCTAGACTAAAATATTGTAAAATCAGTTCTACATTCATCTTCTGCCTCCAAAGTATAAATGAAAAGAAGTTAGAAATGAAGTAGTTGCTAGAATAAATGAGGCAGAATTTCCTTGGAGAAACTTGCTAGAGTGCTAGCTTCTTTCCTCACACAACAGGAAAGAAGAAAGAGTGAAATATTTGACTTAAAATAAAGATTTCAAGAGTGCTATATAAGAGCTTATATGATTCCCACATGAAGCTTTGCCCAGCATCTCCCTTTCAGAGACTCTCTGCATTCCCTGACACTCTTATTCATTGCCTGGCTATCCTAGGATGGGAGCTGTGTCTTCCTGCTACTGGTATCCTGAATGGCATCACAATGCCTATATTACATAATCACTACCTATCAGCAGACTGAATCAGTGATTTTAATAAGAAGAATAAAAGTCATGTATTGAAAATCCACATTCAATTGTGTTCTCTAACAACACAAAAGCAATTCAGTACCTACCCACATCCTGACACTAATTGTCTTATTATGAATTCCAAACCAATTTAAATTTGCCTTAAAGAGACCTCTAGGTTAGGCTGATGGGTTGACAATAAGAATTAAATATCTCTCCTTCTACAAACCACCAAAATTACAGTTTAAAAAAATCAAGAGCAACACCAGAAAGAAATGAGAGTGGGAGATAATGTCAACTTTTATATCTAGCTAAATTATCAATTAAGTGGTATCAGTGAATAATTTCAGTAATTTGAGATCCCAGAAACATACACCACTTTTCAAGAAGTTAGTGAATGACATGCTCCATCATAAAAGGGCATGAGACAAGAAACGGAGAGTCAGAGGATTCAAAGAGGAGATTTAACACAAAAGACATGAATGAAGTCTCCAGGATTACAGTGAAGGAAGGTTCTAGAGTGATGCCATGCACCAAGGTTCAAAAAGACTAGCCAGAATGGAGGATGGGACTCAGGCAAGAAAGGAGTCAACCTGTGCAAATGATAATGTTATGCATATACACCATAACTGGGTGTGCTGGTGTATGCATGGATATTTTGCCTATGTGCATGTAAAGATACAAATACATTTGTGAGGGCATGCTCTATGTGTATAGGTATGTGAGTGTGTGTAGAAAATAGTGCTTTCAGACAAAACACGTAGCAGCAAGCACTCATTAGAGGAAATTCTAGAAGTTACACCCTGTTGCTGTTGTTGTTAAATGCTGTTGAGTTGGTTCTAACTCAAAGCAACACTATACATTTTCTGAGGAGTGGCTGGTGACCTTGAACCACTGACCTTGCAGTCCAAACTGACCTGGTAGTCCAGGGCATTCATCTGCAGTACCACACCAGATCACCAAATTACACCCTAAGGGGGGCAAAAATCATTCCAACAAGATCTGGGAGGCAGAAATTGATAAATGTTCATAAACATATGGGTAGAAAATAATGTATAGGAGACAGTGACTGCTAAAAGTTGTGGAGCTGCAAGTCTGGAAGAAGACGTGTGAACAATTTTTCATTTCTCATTTTTGATATATCTTTCCTCTTCATTCTGATCACACCCTCACTGCCAGCCTAGACACCTTCAGGAGGATGGGAGCGCACACCCAAAAAGGATCCAGCTTTGCATCCACAGTTTTCCCACAGCACACAGATGAATCCCACAGTCTGCTTATTATAACATCTGACTCTGGGACCAAGCCACAAAGCTGACCTGGGTGGGAACCTTTATCCCTACATGGACAGCAAAGTGCACTGGACAGTCAACTATGATTTTATCTTTGTTTTTGATTGGTGGTTTCTGTCTCTGCTTTTATATTGTTTCTGTCTTTGGTCCTTTTGGCCTCATTCTTTTCCTTGGGGTGGGAGCTTTCTTCTCCTACCTTACTCAAGAAGAGACAGCAACTGTGCTCATATAGCCAAGCTACAAGCCTACCCTGTAATATCCCACCATCTGGATAAGAGCCAATACCAGCTGCTAGGTATTACACACGAAAAGGGACGCTCATCTCCTGATTATATCCACCAGGAGACACTCAATAGGCTTAACAACACTGCAACATTCATCCATTTATGCATTAAAAACACACATAACAACTGAAAATATCCAAGAGAACACAATGAAAGGTCACAATACATGTCCAAAAACAGAAAAAAGTAACTGAGACAAATGATTTGGAAGCAGACACAGACTTTCCAGTAAAAGAGTAGGCTCTGGATCTGCCTGAGAAGGAATTCAGAAGAATGATATGGAAACAAATTAAAATGCTCCAAAAAGGGGTGGAGGAAAATAAGGAAGAAGTCAGTAAAGTGCTACAGGAGCAATCAAACAAGGTATATACAACATTGGAAAGAATTCAAAAGCTGCAAAAAGAAGTCCAGATGATTAATAATAAAATATCATAAATGGACAATACACTGAAAGGGCAAAGGAGTAGAAGTGAAAAGATGGAGCCAGAACCAATGAGCTGGAAAACAACTCTCTCGATACTGCTAAGATACAAGTGCAAGCAGAAAAAAAGATTTTAAAAATCTGAAGAGAGTCTAAGATTCATGCTGGATAACATGAAGAGGAATAACTTAAGAATTATTGGCATTACAGAACAGGAAGAATCACAGAAGTCCACAGAAGAGATAGTTGAAGAGCTGCTGGTAGAAAATTTGCCTAGCATCTTGAATGATGAGAAGACAAACATTCAAGAAGCTGAAAGAACCTCAGGGATTATAGACACCAAAAGAAAATCACCAAGACATTTTTCTTTTCCCTGGCTGCTTTTAGGATTCTCTCCTTGTCTTTGATTTTGGAGAGCTTGATTATGATATTCCAGAATTCAAAACAGAAAATTATATCAATGAATTCAGAGGACCTGTGAGGCCAATGAAAGATCAAAATATAAACAATGACAAAGAATGGGAAAATATAGGAACAGAGATCTAGGTGGTGAGGAGGTCGAGTAGATTGCAGGATACAATACACTGTCTTGAATACAGGAATAAGATAACAGACTATAGGGTATCCCCAAAGAAAATTACTACTTCATAACTCACCATGAAAATGAAGATCCAAGCAGAACAAGGAAATATTATAACTAAGAAGAAATTGACAAGAATTAGCACAAAAAACATGAACTCAGCTCAAGAAGACATGAAGAACAATGGAATGAACAGCACTAAAAATTTGTTTAAGATAATGACAACAATAAATCCATACCTAGCGATAATTACAATGACTATCAATGGATTAAATGCACCAGTGAAGAGAAAGAGAGTGGCTGAATGGCTAAGAAAACAAGACACTTCAATATGCTACCTGCAGTATGCTACCTGAAATACATACAAAAATCCGTTGGATTTCTCTATACCAAAAATGACAGCATTGAAAAGGACATTAGGAAAGCAATATCATTTACAATAGCCACCCAAAGGATGGAATATCTAGAAATAAATGTAACCAGAGAAACAAAGGACTTATATAAAGAAAACTACAAAACACTACTACAAGAAACTAAAGACTTACAAAAATGGACGAATGTACCATGCTCCTGGATAGGAAGACTTAACATTATGACATACCAATACTGCCCAAAGCAATTTACACATATAATGCAATCCCAATCCAGATTCCAACAACATTCATCAAAGAGATGAAAAAAACAATTACAAACTTTATATGGAAAGGAAAG
>NW_006408933.1:332592-335142 GCF_000296735.1 Chrysochloris asiatica | reverse complement strand
GGTGTTATGTTTGAGCCCATAGTTGCAGCCACTGTGCCAATCCATTTTGTTGAAGGTCTTCCTCTTTTTCTAAGCATAGTGTTCTTTTCCAGAGACTGTTAACATGTTGAAAGCATAGCAGACAAAGTCTCATTGTCTTCCAATTATCCTTCTTCTGTGACAAATGTGTTCATTCTACTGGAAGTCCATGGTATATTCAATATCCTTCATTAACACCAGAATTCAAATGGATGCATTCTTCTCCAGGCTTCCTTATTCTTTGTCCATCTTTCACATGCACAAGTTGGTGTTGTTGTTCAGTGCCTTTGAATGTGTTCTTACTCATAATGACCATGTATAAGGTTTCTGAGGAGAAATTGGTGGGTTGACCAGCTACCTTGAAGTTCAAATTGACCTTGCAGTTTAGTGCTTAATCTACAGTGCTGCTGAAAACATCATGGCTTGAGTCAGATACACCTTAGTTCTCAAAGTGAAATCTTTGTGTTAACAGTTTAAAGAGGTCTTTTATAGCAGATTTTACTAGTGTAATCATGTTGCATGATTTCTTTCCTAAGCATTGATTGTGGATCCAAGTAAAATGAAGTCCTTGACAACTTCAGTCTTTTCTCTGTTTATCATGATGTTGCCCATTGGTTCAACTGTAGCAATTTTTGTTTTCTTAATAATGACTTGTAATCCATATTGGTGTGACACTGTAGGATCAGCATTGGACTGTGATCCAAAAGGTTGGCATTCAAACCCACCAGCTGCTCTTCGAAACCCTACACCAGGTACTCGAAGACACTTAACAACAACAACAATCTGCACTGTAGGCTGCAGTCTTTGATCATCATCAGAAAGTGCCTCAAGTCCTCTTTGCTTTCAGCAAGAAAGGCTGTGTCATCTGCATATCACAGATAATTTATGACCCTTCCTCCAATCCTGATGCCATATAGTCCAGTTACTTGGAATATTTGCTCAGTTTACAGACTGAATAAATGTAGTGAAAGGATGCAACCCTAAAAACACACCTTTCCTGATTTTAAACTATGCAGTACCCCATATTCTGTTCCAGTGAATGCCTCTTGGTCTATTTACAGGTTCCACATGCATTCTCATTATTCAGAATGTTACCCACTATAAGAAATGCTAATGGGTGTATATTGAATTAAATAGGAATAACACCCAGTGAAACTGCAAAACAGGGAAAAATGAGAACACATAACATGCCAAAAAAGCAGGTAAAGATGAAAGACTCATCTTCTTTCTTATAATTGACTTATAAGAAAACTACTTTGAAATATAATATTCAGCAACTAGGTCATAGTAGAGTCCTGCTGTGGCTCTTTAGGATAAACAATGGACCGCTATCCACAAGATAGGTGGTTCTTACCCATCAGTGGCTCCTAGTAAACCATATACAAGATCACTATGAGTCAGAACTGACTAAATGGGCACTTAAGAACAGCAGACACAGGTCATAATAGTCTCAATTATTTTATTTTTTAAGAAAAAGAAAGACAAAATGGAGAGATAAAATCGTGTTTAACTTAGAACTGTATTCCCTAATAAATTATCATTTAAGAACTAGGGCAAAATATTTTCAGACAAAACATTTACCAGCAGCAAACACTCAGTAGAAGAAATTTGACAAGTTACACCCTGTTGATGTTGTTGTTAAGTGCTGTCAAGTCGGTTCTAACTCATGGCAGTCCTGTATAGGGTTTCTGAGGAGCAGCTAGTAAACTTGAACCACTGACAACATCACCCAGAACTCAATCCAGATATTTATTGTTGTTGGTAAGTAACGTGGAGTCGGTTCCGAATCATAGTGACCCTACACAGGGTTTCTGAGGCTGCAAATTTTTACGGGATATAGAAGTATTTAAAGTAAAACAAACCTACAACACTGAAAATACAGAATCAGAGATATCCATTTATAATGAAGCCAGCTACAAAGCAAAAGGCTAACCCATTGGTACATGGAGAGTATTGCAAACATTTTAATGAAGGAAAGTATATGATTTGTTGAATGTTAAACTGATGATCTACTCTATAAAACTTCACTCAGTTCACAATAAAAGGATTAAAATAATTGATTACCTTAAAAGATGCCTTAAAATTTTTTTTTGAAAAAAATGCAAATACTTTTTTTAGTTTTAAATGAGTTATGCTGATATAAGAGACAATGGCTAATTAATATTTAGGGTATATTTTGTCTCAGAGAACTTCCAAATTCATAAAAAAATGTTTCCAATTTATTACCTGAAAACTTGAGCTCTTGGTATATGTATACGAACCTTAACATTTGTGAAGGAGAAATTCTAGCTAGATATGAAAAACAATTTTTTTTTCTATCACAATGGATGATGCTCAGCTATGTCAGGTCAAAAATCTTAATTTATTATAATTTTAGAACAAGAGACTAATATTTCAGTATACTTTTCTATATGTACATTATCTTATTTAAAAAAGAGAACGAAAATAAAACTTAAAATTCACAAACTTATTTTGGAGCCATCCAATCTGCTGGTTTTATTTATTTATGTATTTATTTAACACAGCTGTAGC
>NW_006408933.1:323827-332135 GCF_000296735.1 Chrysochloris asiatica | reverse complement strand
TTCTACTCTATCCCTTTCAGAGCAGTCAACAATGGTAGCAGGGCATTTTCTATTTCTTTTGGTCTCATGATCCATGAAGGTTGGGATTCACATGGTCCATTAGAGTCTTTGTGTGGCACTTATAGGATAAGCAATGTACTGCAAACCCCAAGGTTTGGGGTTTTAAATCACCAGCAGCTGCTTAGAAATCTTATACATGGTTG
This sequence comes from Chrysochloris asiatica, assembly GCF_000296735.1. Classification (NCBI taxonomy): domain Eukaryota; kingdom Metazoa; phylum Chordata; class Mammalia; order Afrosoricida; family Chrysochloridae; genus Chrysochloris; species Chrysochloris asiatica. The sequence goes on along the minus strand of NW_006408933.1, from coordinate 331,932 downwards.
CTATGATCCAGAACTGACTTGATGACACTTAATAAGAACATTAGGCCTTTGGACTAATTGTATTCTTGGATCTTTCATTTTCTTTATTGTTACAGATAGGCAAAGATCAATGGCTGCACCTCAGATGACAACTCACAAGCTTTTAAGATCCCCAAAACCAATATTTTGCATTTTATAAATACCATGCACTGACCAATTGTATCACTGCAACTCCCCCCCAAAAGTAATAATGCTACTTGCAGCATTTTTGGCAATAACTAAAAGTTGATAATAACCTACATGTCCAAACCGAAGAATACATAGATGGAGGTTTATGTGTGCAATGGAAAACCATACACCACTACTGAACAAGAGCTATTCAGAACAGATCGCTCGGATTTGCTTAAGCAGGATATGGAGAAAAATAACATACAGTAAATTACAAAAAGATATACAATATGTGATAACATTTAAAGTTTAAATCACTGTTGAATGAGAAGTCCCACTTTCAGAAAGGAATCTCCTGGAATGAAGAATGAGGGACTGATTAAAAGGTAGAAAAGGGATTCATAGGTTAGACAATACTTCCATGAGTATTTGCATAATCAGAAAAATTAATATAATATATATTATAACAGCTTCAATTTCAAACCCAATGAAATTTATATTTCCCTTCTTTGGATTTCCCTAAACCACCCAAAATCAAACCACCCTCATCGAGTTGATTCCAACTCACAGTCGCTCTATATTGAGTTTCTAAGATAGTAAATCCTTAAGGAAGCAGAAAGGCTCATCTTCCTCATACAAAGTGGCATGTGGGTTTGAACTGTTGACCCTATGGTGAGTAGCCCAACACCTGACCCACAGCACCAGCCAAGTTTCTTCTAGATTGTCCTAGCCATCTTTATTTGTGTCACACACCTCTCACAGATTCACTGCCGTGTTGTAATGCAGCCAAAGTTTCTTGAGGTGGTTTCCCGTCTGCCCACCTGTGCTGTGAACATCAAAAGAATTACCCCTGGTCACTGTAACAAAAGATACTGACAAGCACAATAGCGCACCATGCGAGTGCAGGTATGGGCAAGCACACAGACCTGTGTGTGTGTGTGTGCATGTTTAAGTGCAAATGAGAATGTATGTGCATGTGCACTGTATCTATATGTGCTGGGGTATGCATGACTATGTGGCCCATGTGCATATGAAGATACATACACATTGTGTGTACAGGTATGTGTGTGTATCACACATGTGATCATGTGAGTGTACATGTGAGCACCAGGTGGAGATGGTGCCAAATGAAGCTGTGAGGATACTAGCCTGAGCACAGGAGGAGGGAGGGAGAGGGAAGGCAGAGGCAGCCTGTGTTTAGAGGTTCTGTGAATATATGGGCTTAGGGCTTTCTGTGCATAGTCAACTCCAGCATCCTGACTCATCATCCCTATAACGCAGGGAGATGACAAACAAACATTGAGACTGAGTTGGAAAGTTGACGCAGTGGTGCTGTAGACACAAAAACTGCTTGGAAGCAAACTTCAGCAAGAATATGAACACAGAGAAGTGGGCTCAGCTTCTACAGGAAGCCTGGGCTGGAGAGTCAGTGACGTGGTCAAAATTGAGCATTATACCAAACAGAGACTCCTAAACAGGAAAAAAAGGGATTAGGATGACACAGGGAAACAATAATTATACTTCTGTGTTTCCAGGACGCCCACGATCCAGGTATAAAAGCCTCTGACTGGAAGGAGTCTCCACTCCAGAACCCACCTCCTCCCTGATACTTCTCCAGCGAAACACAACAAGATGTGTGACACCTCCTGCTCCTCAGGCAGCCAGTCGGGTGGTTCCATGCCCATGTACTGCACACCCCTGAGTTGTGTTCCCACTGCCAACTCCTCATCCTCAGGCTCCGGGAGCTCCTCCAGTCGCCCTGCGTCCTATGTGATTGTGCTGTACAGCCCCATGAGCGGCATGGCCTCTAGCCAGTCACACGGTGGGGCTTCCAGCAGCTCCTCTGGTGGAGGCCAGTCATCTAGTGGCAGCTCTTCTGGAGGCATGACCAGTGGCTCATCCAGCCATGGCCAAGTTGCCTGTCTTGTGCCCGTGAGCGGCACAGCCTCCTCCAGTCAGTCACCCTGTGGGGCTTCCAGCAACTCCTCTGGTGGTGGCAAGTCATTATGTGGCAGGTCTTCCTGTGGCATGACCTACGGAGTGTCCAATCCTGGCCTAGTGGCTTGCCTTATGTCCATGAGCTATAAGCCTGTCATGTACATGGTTCCCTCCAGCCAGCCTTCCTACTTATAAATATCTAACGCCAAATCAAATACCCTGGAATAGCTGCTCTGCTCATACGCAGGAGCCATGGTGAGATCGTCCCTTCTGAGTCAACATTGCGTCAGTGCAAGCTAAGAAGTGCTTCTTCCCCAAATCACCTTCGAGTGTGGCCAGAGGCACAATCCAACAACCCTGCTTCTGACTTTTCTCTTTGTCTTTTTCTATCACCATAGCTTTTTAAAAAAATCAACATTTCATCAGGATCTTCCCTAAATTAATAAACTTGTCAGATTTCTATCCTCTTCTTTGGTGTCTCATGGTCTCTAGTGTTGTTTGCTAAGACTTGCCCAGTGTGAAAGCTAACGCCACAGAGTGGGAGGGCCTGAGTGGCCCAGGAGAAGGGAGAAGATGAGTCACAGTTTTGTGCCCATGATTCTCAAGGCTGAGCAAGAGAGGTCTCTTTTATTTAGGGGTCTCTTCCTCTTCTCATGCAAATCCCCTCCTTGTTATGATGTGCCATTTCCCATCTTGCTCCCAAATTGGGATACCAGATTGCTTGTGTGTGTGTATGATTGTATGTTTACATGCATATGTGTGTGTGGGCATGAATGTGTATGCAAATGCACATGTATGCTTAAGTGTATTGTGTGTTCATTCATGCATGTTTGTGCATGATTGTGCCTCTGTGCACATGTGTGAGTGTGTAGTGTACATGTGTGCATGTTGTGTGAGTGTGTGCATAGCTGTGTACTCCTGCATGACAGTATTTGTGACTACATGTGCATAGTTATGCACATGCATGAGTGTATTGTGTGTGTACATATATACATGTGTGAATCGGTTGATGTGTGTATATGTGCATGACTTGGAGCATGCACTGTGTGCATTCATGTGTGTCATTGCATGTTTGTACATACACATTGGAGTGGAAGCATCATGTATCTTCTGCACGAATCTTTAATAGCATATGCATACACGTGCATTGTGTTTGTGTGTGTACACAGGTGTATGGGAATGGGATATGTATGTATTCATTCAATGAACTCTGGCAGAGCAGTGGTTACGAATCAGGCTGCTAACCTCTAGGTCAGCAGATAACATTTACAGCCTCAGAATCCCAGTACAGTGTCACTATAAATCAGAATCAACTTGATGACACACCACCACTACCTTATACTCATTAAATGGCAGTACGCATGTGTGTATGTGTGTGTGAGTCCACCTGTTATGGGAGCTGACAGGACATTTCAAAATCATAGAACTCAGAGATGACTAAATACTTGCATGTCCCAGAACTCTGGAAGAGCAGAACTAGGAGACCCATGGACAGCACACAAATTTCTTCCCCATTTCCCTGTTCAACCCCCTTCTGTAGAGCCATCTCCTATCTGCCCTTGTCTGATATTGGGGGCAGGTACCTCCACCCTCACATGGTGAATGCCCTCTGGTTTTTTCAAAGACAGTGTCTTACTTCCAGTCTCAGGCTGCCAGTAACTACAAACATTGCCCCAGTTATGACACAGATCCTCTCTACCCATTCAGTCTTGCATCGGACCCAGCAAGCCAGCAGTGGAAAGTGACAGGGGCTGTTCTGTCACCTGACCTGTATTTTCTCCCTTCACACCCATCCCCACATGCTGGCTATCATTCTGACCCAGAGTCAGAACCAGGAGAGAAGAGCAAGGAGTGGGAAAGATTTCACTTGGCCAAAAACCATGAGGTCTTTTACAGCCTCTCCTGTCCTCAGAGATAGTTGTGGGTGTGTGTCCTGTGGACACCATTCTGGGCCCTCAGTACTTCTGTGCTGCAGCCTCCTATGCCCTGCTTATGGACCCCTACTTAGAAAGCATCATGCTGGATCTCTACCCACAGACTTCATGGTGCCCCAAACACAGCAACATCATGGGTGAGTTCTCATCACCACCAGGACAGCACTTTTATTTGAGGGAAAATTGTGATTGTTCCCTTGAAGAGGTGCATCCAATGGCATCACCTGCTTTCTGTAGAGTTCACTCCATTGATGTTTCCCACTATGGTTCCATATCTTATCACTAGACTCCTAATCCTGGAAGGGTTGTTCCCCACAACCCCTTCTCACAGCCCTAACTCATTCCAACCATCCACTTACACACAAGGTGACAGTGTCCTCAAAACCACAGAGCTTCTGGTAAGCTCTCCAAATGGCATCTTTGAAGCCCCATCCTGGGCTCTACTGGGTGTGCTAACTCCACTGTCTCTGATCCCCAGCTGAACCCTTGGCCAATCCAGATGAGGCTAGCAAAGCGCTATGGTAAGATCCCAGGTAGAGCTAATCAGCACCTCTCTTGATGTAAGCAGTTTAGCACCTCAGTTTGGAAAGTAGAATTGTCAGTCATGACCACTTTGAGATCTTAGATGAAATCTAGAAAAGGTCTAAGTTGAATAGTTCTGTTTCTGGTTCAGTTTATCCAAAGCCCCCAAATCTTCAATATAAAATGTCCCAGACTGAATGTAATCACTGCAATGAAACGAAATACGATAGGATGAATGTAAAGATAATGTTGTCCCAAGTAAACTCTCACATAATTCACACACAAAAAGTCCCAGACTAGCTAGACTAAAATATTATAAAATCACTTCTACACTCATCTTCTGCCTTCAAAGTATAAATGAAAAGAAATTAGAAATGAAGTAGTCGGTAGTAGAAATGAAGCAGAATTTCCTTGGAGAGACTTGTTAGAGTGCTAGGTCCCCTCCTCACCCACTTGAGAGAGGAAAGAGTGAAATATTTTATTTAGAATTAAGGATTCAAATGTGCCATCTAAGAGCTGATATGCTTCCCACCTGGTCCTCTGCCCAACATCTCCTTTTCAGGGCCTCTCTGCATTCCCTGACACTCTTGTTCATTGTCTGACTATCCTAGGATGAGCTGTGTCTTCCTCCTCAAGGTATACTGAGTGGCACCATAGTGTCTAGATTCCACAATCACTACCTATCCGTAGATTGAATGATTCATTTTTGTAAGAAGAGTAAAAGTCATGTATTGAAAATCATATTCCATTATGTTCTGTAACAACATAAAAGCAATTCAGTACCCACCCACATCCTGATACCAATTGTTTTGTTATGAATTCCAAACAAATTTAAATTCTCCTTGAAGAAGCTCTAGGTTAGGATGGTGGGTTGGCAATAAGGATTAAATATCTCTCCTTCTACAAACCACCAAAATTACAGTTTAAAAAAATCAAGGGCAACACCAGAAGGAAAGGAATAATGGGAGAGAATATCAACTTTTATATCTAGCTAAATTATCATTTAATTTGTGGCAACGAACAATTTCAGAAATATGAGGTCCCAGAAACATACACCACTTTTCAAGAAGTTAGTGAACGACATGCTCCATCGTAATAGGTCATAAACCAGATGTAAAACTAATGTTCCCCCATGTAAACTATAACATTATTCACATTAAAACATTAACAAAAAAAACCTATACAGGTTCACTATGGGTTGGAACCAACTTTATGGCACTTAACAACAACAACAACAAGGTTAGAGTAGAACTGCTCTACAGGGTTTCCACAGGTATAAATAATTACAAAAACAGGTTACCACAAAAGGAGGGGAGTGGTTGATTTTGCAGTCTAGGAGCAGAGGTCCCTGGGACCATCAAGGGAGAAGAGCAGAGTGCGGGACCCTATCCAGAGAAACACTGACTTGCGGGGTGTACCCTTTGATTGTTTGATGATGCATGGAGGGGATTGCAATCATTGTAATGAAACAAAATACGACAGGATGAATGTAAAGCTAATGTTCTTCCATATAAACTATCACTTAATTCACAATAAAAACTTCAAAAAAAAAAAAGGAAAGTTGTAGGGTGGAAGCATGTCTGACCTCCACTTCACAGAAACCAGGCTTCAGCTAGTTTTGAGTTTGATTCTCCCCTACTTGTGAAGCCAGAAGTCAGACATGGCCTCCAGACAATTTTTGCAGTAAGTCAAGAAGAATTATTACTAGAGTTCCAGTTTACAAAGGCATAGGCTTATTCCAAACCAAATGTGTTTAAATCTGTCTCTTTGATCAGTGGTTGGCTGCAGACAAGTTCTTTCAGTAATAAGCTTGTCATAGTGTCATTGGAGTACCTTCACACACACACAAAAGGTCCAATCAAAACAGTGGTTCCTAAGGGGATCAACTGCAGTTGAATTCAAGACAAGGAAATCAGTCCAGAAGAATATAATGATTTATTTGAGATTCAAAAAGTGTATTCTTAAATGATCTTCTTGAAGGATGCAGGACAATCATGGAGGTAGGAGTTCATTAGGAAAAAGTTTTCCTAAAATTTAAAACTGTACTAGTGAGAAAAAGGTTGGGAAATTTATGCTGACAATTTGTTTTCCCATTACTACAATGTACCTGCTCATCCTTCAAGGGCAGCAAGGGATGTCCTTAAAGAATTTCATTGAGAAACTTTACCCCACTGTGATAGTTCAGGTTTTGTGTCAACTTGGCTAGGCCAGGATTTGCAGTGGTTTACCGGTTAAGATATCTTTATCACCTCCATGATAGGATCTAATATAATACAATCAGCTCCATGAGATGATCTGATGTGATCAACCTTGATCTGATGTAATTATCCAATGTATTATAAATCCTTACTTCCAAGAACTTTTTAAAGTGTTGAAGAGCAGAGATGTCAGCTTGAGGACTAGGGTGCGCCTGACCCAGACCATTGTGTTTTCAATAGCCTCATATGGATGCGAAAGCTGGACAGTGAATAAGGAGGATCGTAGAAGAATTGATGCCTTTGAGTTGTGGTGTTGGAGGAGAATACTGAAAGTGCCATGGACTGCTAAAAGAACCAATAGATCTGTTTTGGAAGAGGTGCAGCCAGAGTGCTCCTTGGAGGCCAGGATGGCTAAGCTTCGTCTCTCCTACTTTGGACATATTGTCCAGAGGAAACAATCGTTGGAGAAGGATGTCATGCTGGGTAGGGTGGAGGGTCAGAGAAAAAGAGGAAGACCCCCAACGAGATGGATCAGCCAGGTGGCATCATTGATGGACTCAAGTGTGGCAGCGGTAGTGAGGTTGGCCCAGGATCGAACATTGTTTCGTTCTGCTGTGCATGGGGTCGCTATGAGTCGGTTCCGACTCGATGGCACCTGACAACAACAACAACAACTTCCAGATATCAACAGATCAGATGCAGTCTACAGGATTAGGTTGTATCATGAACCAATCTCTTTTGAGATATAAAAGGAGAAGGAAGTGAGCAGAGAAGGAGGTCCCACTGCCATCCAGAAAGAAGAGCTGGGAGTGGAGTGTGCCCTTTGGACTGGGGGTCCCTGCACTGTGAAGCTCCTAGATCCAGAGGAAGATTGAGGCCAAGAGACATGGAGAACTCTAAGGAATACAGGGTCTACAGATGCTAAAATGAGAAAAAGACCTTTCTCCAGAACAGGCGCCTGAATTTGTACTCCTAGCCTTCTAAACTGTTAGGAAATAAATTTCTATTAGTTAAAAAAAGAAGGTGGGGGGGCATAAACCAGGAACAGAGAGTCAGAGGATTTGTAAAGAGGAGATTTAACACAAAAGACATGAATGAAGTCTCCAGGATGACAGGGAAGGAAGGTTCTAGAGTGATGCTGTGCACCTGGGTTCAAAGGGACTAGCCAGAATGGAGCATGGGACTCAGGGGACAGGAAGGCACCAACCTGTACAAATGAGACTGGTGTACATACACACTCTACCTGGGTATGTTGGTATATACATGGATAGTAGGCCCATGTGTATGTAAAGATACAGATGCATGTTTGAGGGCATGATCTATGTGTACAAGTATGTGAGTGTGTGTGGAAAATAATATTTTCAGA
>NW_006408933.1:306641-322292 GCF_000296735.1 Chrysochloris asiatica | reverse complement strand
CCCTTGCCAAGGCCAGACCCCAGTAAAACACAAATAATTTGATAGGAAAAATCAAATATATTAATAATCACAAAAATGTAGATTAAAAATTCTAGTTTAAACACAAAGATTAAAAATTTTAAAACAGAATCTAGCTTTATGCTACTTATAATCTAAATCAGGGATCTGCAGACTATGGCTTTTTCTCAGCTCAAATTTGGCCAGTTGCTTTTTTTGTAAGTAAAGTTTTATTGAAATACTGACATGTCTATTGGGTTATGTATTCTCTATGTCTATTTTCATGTCAGAATGACAAAATTGACTGGTAGCAAAGAAACCATATGTCTACAAATCCTAAAATATGTACTAACTAACTGGTCCTTTACAGAAAAAGGTGTCAATACTGACCTAAATCATAAAGAACAAAAAAATTGAACATAAAAAGAAAGAAGAGGGTGCAAGACTATGGACTAGGCACAAAGGCTGTATGGAATCTCTACAACAAAGATAAGAAAACCAAATAAGACAGATGCAGATGAGAGTCCTAAAACTCTGAGCTTCAGATTTTCTCCCACTGTATCTGGGTCCCTCTAATGTGATCTTTTTCAGGGCAGTTGGTAGTGTTAGTGGGGCACCATCTAGTTCTTCTGCTCTCAGAGTCATGGAGACTGATGTCCATTGGATTAATAGATTCCAAGACTCTACTATTTTCACCCAAGTAGTGGATATGTATATAGTAGGTGACAGCCCTAGTAATGTATGCTCTCTATAGAATGGTCAAACATTCAAAATCAAAAGGGCAACATTTTCTTAAGGACATAATTGAGAAGGGATGAGAAGTTGGGTGGAATGCAAATAGGGATAACAAGGAGGATATGGGGTAAATTGCTGCATGTAGAGGCAATCACTGAGATGAAACAAAGAACATGATTTTTGAAGATGGCATTGAAAGCAAAGGAAGAAAGCCCTGGCCCTCCCAAAACTGAAGCCCAAGTAAAGGTGTTGAAGGACAAGAAGTCAGTGTTGAAAGGCATCCACCAGCACACAAAAAAGATCTACACATCACCCACGTTCCGGGGGTCCAAGAAACTGAGGCTCCGACAGCAGCAAAAATATTGTCAAAAGAATGTACTCCAGAGAAACAAGCTTGACCACTATGCCATCATCAAGTTCCCTCTCACTACTGAGTCAGCCATAAAGAACATTGAAGATAATAACACACTTCTGTTTTTTGTGGATGTCAAGGACAACAAGCACCAGATAAAACAGGCTGTGAAGAAGCTCTATGGCATTGACATAGCCAAGGTCAACATCTTGATCAGACCTGATGGGGAGAAGAAGGAATATGTCCAACTGGCCCTTGACTACAATGCGTTGTATGTTGCCAACAAAATTGGAATCATCTAAACAATCCAGCTGGCTAATTCTAAATATAAGTTTTTCAGTACAAACAAACAAATGAAGAACAAGCTGCATGATTTGTTGAATGTAAAGCTGATGATCTTGTCTGTAAACTATCACTCAATTCACAACAAAATGTTTAAATAATAATAAAAAAAAATAAAGTAGAAAGACAAAGGAAAATATGCCTAGCAAATACTAATCAAAAGATATCTGGTACAATTGCTTTAATAAACACTAAAACTTTACTGTGAATGAAGATGGTCTCTAATTAATTAGAATAAGGTTTAATTCAATAAGAAGATATAATAAACACCAAACTCTATGTGCCACAAGTATAGACTCAATACTGAAAAATCTGGTGGATTCCATAGAGGACAGAAATCCTCTGTCATACGAAAGACTCTCCAACTTGACAGATAAAGCAGACAAAACAATATTAAAGTTTGATTCAAAACTTGAAATAGGGGACTTACAGTGAGATGGCAGACAAGGTAGACACACAAAACAGACCCTCGCTAACAAAGATACAAGAGACCAAACAAAACAGACACAGATGAAAATCTTGGCTCCCTGAACATCAGAAGAAAGGTTAGAGAAGTAGATGGAGTGTTTGCTGGGAGAAGAATCTGAACAGGGATGGTGAGAGAGGGAGACTGGTGGACAGCAAAGCAGATGTAGGGCAACCATCTTGAACCTCTGTGAGCAGTTTTGTCACAAGGTGAATGGAAAGGTAAGATTCTTTCTTTTCCCTCATGCTCCCCTGGTGACTAGCGGTGTGGTTAAATTAGTGAACATGGTTGGAAGCCACACCAGTGTAAGGTAGGGTCAGTTGCTCTGATTTGGTGTGCTGTTTTGTTCCCTGGATTCAAGTGGGATTGGCATAGAACTTACAGAACACACAGTATTTAACCAATCACCCTGCCCCAAACTGCCCTGTGGTCCTAACAGACACTGAAATTAGCACCATCAAGGGCTTCCACAAACTACTTTAAATTTTAGTGCCTTGAACATAGATAACACCCAGGCTGCAGGAACTCCATCTAGAACTAGGAACTCCAATATCACATCCCTCCCACAACCAACTCATAGTCCTTAGGCTTGCAGGAGCCACCAAGAGCTTTCTCCACTCTGGGTCAACAGTTACATTGTCTTTGATTTTTATTTTTAAGATTTGGTTTTTCCCTTTCATTGATGTTTCTAAATGTATTTTTTTAAATCCTTGTTTTTATTTTTCTTCTTCTATAGACCTATTTTCTCATACTTCATTTCTCTTTTCAGATATTCCTAAGTGTTTCTTTTTACTTCATCTTTTATTTTCTCTCTCTCTCTCTCTCTCTCTCTTTTTTAACTCTTCTATAGCTCAATTCCCCGGTTCCCTTTTGGCTTTATAGTTGTTATATTCCTTTTTACTGATTGTTATAATCTATTTTCTCTTTATTATTTTAACTTTTCATTGTTGGCACTTTGCTTATTCTGTTTTATTTCTTTGTGTGTGTGTGTGTGTGTCAGAGGGAAGGGTTTTCTCTTTCCCATCTGACAGGAGACAGCAACTATACCCATACAGCCTAGACAGAAATGTACCCTATGCAGCTCCATCCACTGAGAAAGAGCCAATTCCAACTCCTATAGCACCTGATTAACAATATACATCAACAAATACCAGCCAAATTCACCCTAAACTGAGATGCACAAATCACAAATGAAAACAATATATATACTTTCATTCTACAACTACACTCACAAGAGACCGTTAGTTGGTGAGACCCTAAGACCACGCCAACATAAAATCATCAATTATATACAAATACAACCTTCTCACAATACCCCAGACACAGTAGTCAATTTTAACTCACATGAAGAAATAAGAAAGGATGACTCAAAGATTCAAACAATATGAAAAGCGAGAATATGATTCTGATGAAGAAAAGATAATGGAACTAACTGAAAAAGAATGCAAATGAATGATATTTAGGTGCCTTCAAAGGATTAACAAAAAGATCAAGGGAAGCAAGAACACAGAAAAACTTCAGAAGAATTCAGGAAAATCCCATGAAGCTCATGCCTTATACAACAACCAACTCAGCATGGATTAAACACCTAAATGTGTATCCCAGAATTATGAAGGCCATCAGTGAAAAACTGGGACACATGTGAGGACTCTAAATCAGGGCATACACAGACTACCAAACATTTTGAAAACTACACAAACAAAAATAGACAAAATAGATGAGTGGGACATACAAAAAATTAAAAACTTATGTGCATCAAACGACTTCACCAGAAGAGTAAAAAGGGAACCCACAGAATGGGAAAAAATCTTTTGCAACAACACATCAGACAAGGGACTCATTTCTAAAATATATAAAAAACTAAACACCTCTACAAGAAAAATACAAATAACCCAATTAAAAACTGGGCACAGGACGTGAACAGACACATCACCAAGGAGGAGATCTGGGCAGCCAACAAACATGAAAAAATGTCATGATCACTAGCCATTAGAGAGACGCAAATCAAAACAACAATGAGCTATCATCTCACACCAGCAATAATAGCAAAGATCAAAAAAGTAGAAGACAATAAATGCTGGTGAGAATGTGAAGAGACTGGAAAGGTCCTGCATTGCTGGTGGGATTGCAAAATAGTCCAACCTCTCTGGAAAGCAATATGGCGCTTCTGCAGAAGGTTGGAAATAGAAATACCTTATGATCCAGCAGTTCCTGTGCTTGATATTTTCCCACAACAGATACAAGTAGATATATGCACACCAATGTTCATAGCAACACTATTTACAATAGCAAAAAGATGGAGACAGCCTAAGTACCCATCAACTGAAGAATGGATAGACAAACTGTGGTACGTAATCACAATGGAATATTATGCTACATTGAAGAACAACAAGGAAGCTGCAAGCCACCGTACAACATGGATGAACCTTAAAGACATTATGTTGAGTGAAATAAGTCAGTCAGAAAAGGAGAAATACTGCATAGGGCCACTATTGTAGAAAACTAAGAAAAAGAACCCATACTAAAAGGGAGGAGAGGGGAAAACTCTTTGTTGGTTACTGGGATTAGTGGATGGGGTGAGGGGAGGGAGGGGAAGGTGGAGCACAGAACAGACACAAGATAGTTTGGGTGCTGGAGAGGGGGAGCAATACAAAAGAAGGGGGAGGGGAATGGAAGAATAAGGCTGATGGGAGAACAGTTAAGCAGGTTTGCATGGGCTAAGTGGGACAGAGATAAATAATGATGTATGCAGAACCTTGGAAGAACAGGGCTCTGGAATACAGGCATTGAGACATGGTTGGAATGGACAAAACTGGGGAAATAATGGTAAGATGCTTGGTTGTCTTTTGAATCTTGGTGTCTCTTGCATACCATTATAAAATAGACACTTGAAGGGGAGAGAAAAGAATAGCCAGAAACATCACCATAGAAAGCTTGTAAGCCCATCTTCTGCCTATAACTGATGGGAATACCTAAAATGGGGCTACAACATGCCCAGTGAAGGAGGCTTCCTGCAGAGCCTCTGCATTGCATTGCATAAGACCATACATGGAACCCTGAACCCCATACAGAATCATCTGAGGTGGGAAATTGCCATTTGAAAGGATAAGCAGATCAGCCTGGAGTGACTAGAAGAACAGAAGATAATTCTTGAAAGAAAGACTGAGAGGAAAAATACAAAACAATAACAGCAGTCTGACTGACTTCTACAAGAACAAGCAAGTTGCCCAACCAGGAGACATCAAGGCAAGCAATCGGATCCCCTCAAGACAAATCCCCTTCTAAGACTAAGAATCAATGGGAATATATGAGCAGACATGCACTCTGACTGGTGACCATGTTGATCACTGATAAGGGAAATTGAGGGAAAAACAGCAGTGAAGCTATGAGCTAAGTCCATCCATGTTCAATAGACTTCTGTGAATCTAGGTGAACACCTGGTTGGCCAGCAGTTTGGCAAGACTTGGGGACTCCTGGACCCAGAGTCAGTGACATAGCCACAGAGGACTAGAGTGGAGAATGAACTTCCCAGCTTATAAGAAGAACTGTACAAGAACACCCACACTTGCAGGTAACATCCACTTGACCTGGTTTTAATGGCTGGATGATCAGAGCTCAACTAGAAGAAGAAAAAAGAGGAAAAAAAGAGTAATCTGCTACAATTTGATGAACTTGACCTACACCTATGGATGCAGTAGCTCAAAAGAGGAAACAAATCTTTACAGCGAGGATCATTCCCACCCCCTCCATACACAGAGTAGACAGGGATGGGCAACTTGGACATTGGCTACCCAAACAGGGGTGGGGGGAATTACAAAGGCAAGAAGTGACTGGCTTACAAGCTTTCAAGAGGGAGCCTAGCTCCAGATGGCACAGAGGAAGGTAGAATCCCCACTGAGTAGTATCTAATCTATCTGGGCGGGACCAGTGAAAGGAGACAGGGCTAACACTCATGTGGTGCAATAGTGAATAATTACTATCAGGACTGACTGTAAGGATTGGAAATATAAAGGTAGACATTTTGTAGCAAAAGGAGGAGAGTGGTTGACTTTGAAGTCCAGGAGTGGAGATCCCTGGCACCATCAAGGGAGAAGACTGGAGAGCAGGACCCTACTCAGAGAAACAGTGATGCCAGAGATGGAGGCAGAGACGATGTCATGGAGGGATGGGCCGGCTGGTAACTCTAGACCCAGAGAGGGAGATGGGCAGTGTGCTGACAACCAGAGGGCAGGCTTGCGGGGTGTACCTTTTGGTTGGTTGATGATGCATGGAAGGGATTGTAACCGTGGCAATGTAATGATTTATGATAGGATGAATGTAAAGCTAATGTTCTCCCAAGTAAACTATCACGTAATTCACAATAAAATAGTTTGAAAAAAAAAACATGAAGAAGAGGAAGAACTTACAAGTGATTGGAATTCCAGAACTAGAAGATACAATAGAAAACAGAGAAAATTGTCAATGCCTGGTTGGAAGAAAACTTGCCTAAATCATGCAAGATGAGAAGATATGTCTTTCATACAAGAGGTTGCAAGAACCCCAAGCAAGATGGATCCCAAAAGAAAATCACCAAGACATATCATAATCAAGCATTTTCTTCAAAAAACAGGAAAAGAACCCTGAAAGCAGTTTTGAGGAAATGAAAAGTTACCTGCAAAAGAGAACCAATAAAAATAACCTCTGATTTCTCAGCAAAAACCAGGCAAACAAGAAGGCAATCTGAAAGAAAAGAACTGCCAACCAAGAATCATATACCCAACAAAGTTGTCCTTCAAATATGACAGCAAAATTAGGACATTTCCTGACAAATAGAAATTTAAAGAATTTGCAATGACTAGTCAAACTTTACCAAAAAAATGCTACATGGTGTCCTTTAGACTGAGTACCAACAACAACAACAACCACCTTAGATTACCATATATGACAACACCCAGAACTCAATCCAGATTTAAAAGTATTTAAAATATTACAAGCCTACAAGTCTGACAATAGTGAACCAGAGATAACAAGTGATAATGAAACCAACTACAAAGCAAAAATCTATCCCTTGGTACATGGAGAGAATTGCAGTCATTGTAATGAAGCAAAGTATATGATTTCTTGAATGTAAAACTGGTGATCTGCACATAAACCTTCACTCAGTTCACAATAAAATGTTTAATTAATTAATTTAATTAAAGGATGATAAAAATATTTTAAAAACTTGAAAAAAATGCAAATTCTTTTATTTAACTTTAAATGAATTATGCTGATGTAAGAGACACTGGCCAATTATTATTTGTGGTATGTCTCCAAGAGCTTCCAAATTCATGAATAAATGTTTCCAGTTTATTATATGAAAAACTGAACTCTTGGCATATATATTTGAATCCTTACATTTGTCAAGGAAGAATTATAGCTACATATGAAAATATTTATTTCTATCAAAATGGATAGTGTTTACCTCTGTCAAATCAAACACCTTAATTTTAGAACATGAGAGTAATGTTTTGAATATTTTCCTATATGTGTATTATTCTATTTTAAATGAAAGAAGGAAAATTAAGCACACATACAAAATTCCCAAACCATAATTTGGAACCATCCTACAGGTAATTAAAAAAAAACACGCACACACAACCATACCCTTGTGCACGACTGCTTCTCCTCTAATCCAACCAGGTGCTGTCAAATCGACTTCAACTCACAGCAATCCGTGTGTTTCAGAGGAGAGCTTTGCTTACAGAGTTTTCTTTATGAGTGTGATTTTGAGTGAAAGTTTACAAGTAAATAGGTTGTTCCTTCAACACTGCATACATATTTTGTTTTGTGACATTGACTGCAATTCCCACAATGCAACAGCACTCTTCCCACTTCCTCCCTGTGTTTGCTATTTCCTTTGTTCTTTCCCACCCGTTCCCCCTTTCTGAGTTTTATCCCTGGGCAAATGCTGCCCTTTTGATCTGATATGGTTGCTTGTTGTAAGAGGTTCATGCCTCTCTGGTGTTACTGTTCACTTGACTGAATATTGATCCATAGGGGTAAGCTCATTCCAGTTTTGAAGTGTGTCTAGGGGTCACAGTCTCAGGGATTCCATCAGTTTCTATCAGGCCAGTTACCTTGTCTCTTTTCTTTTCTTTTTTTTATGAATTTGGGTTTTGTTCCACACTTAGCACTGACTCTATCCCTTTCAGAGTGGTCAACAATGGTAGCCGGGCACTTTCTACATCTTTTGGTCTCTGGACCCGTGGAAGTTTAAATTCACATGATCCATTGGAGTCTTTGTGTGGCACTGTAGAATAAGCAATGAATTGCTAACCACAAGGTTTGGGGTTTTAACACAACAGGTACTACTTGGAAATCCTATGCAGGGTTGCTATTAGTCAGAATTGACTTGATGTCACTTAATAACAACATTAGTCCTTTGAACTATTTGCTTTCTTGAATCTTTGCTTTTCTTCATTCTTCATTGTTCCATACAAGCAAAGACCTTAGATGACTACTCACAAGGTTTTAAGACCCTACTCATCAATATATATATATATTTTTTTTTTTTTTAATGTTTTATTGTGAATTGTGTGATAGTCTACATGGGAGAACATCAGCTTTACATTCATTCCATCATCCATCATTTCGTTGTCATAGTTATCATCCTGTCCATGCATCCTCACCCAACCAAGGGGTGTACCCTGTAAACCTGCACCCGCCCCACCACAGTCCTCAGCCCCTTTCCCTCTCCTGAACCCTAGCCCCCAGCCCCACCATCTCTTGACGTTGTCTTCTCTGCCTCCATCCCAGGCCTCACTGCCTCTCTGGGTAGGATTCTGCTCTTCTCTCTTCTCCATTGATGGTCCCAGGGTCCTCCGCTCCTAGACTGACAAATTAATCACTCCCTTCTTTGTTACAAAATGTCCATCTTTAGATTTCCAACCCTCACAATCAGTCCTGATAACAATTATTCACCATTCACCATTGCATCACAAGAGACCCATCTATATTCCGTTTCATCAGCCCTTCCTGGACAGGCTGGACACCACTCACTGGAGACTCTACCTTCCTCCATGCCCTCTGGATCTAGGTTCCCTCTTGAAAGCTTGTAAGTCAGTCACTTCTTGCCTTTGTATCCTTCCCCCCATTTTGGGTAGCCAATGTCCAAGTTGCTCATCCCTGTCTACCCTTTGTGTGGAGGGGGTGGGTATAGTTCTTGCAGCAGGGACTTGTTTCCTCTTTTGAGCTACTGCATTCATAGGTGTAGGTCCCTACTCATCAATAGTTTGAATTGCATAAGTACCATGCACTAGCCAATTGGATTATTGGAACTCTCAACAAAAGTAAAAATGCTACTTGCTGCATTTTTGGCAGGAACTAAAAGTTGACAATAGCCTACGTGTGCAAATAGAAGAACACATAGATGGACATATAAGTGTGCAGTGGAAAACCATACATCACTACTGAACAAGAGCTATTCAGAATAGCATAGCTGGATTTGCTACAGCAGGATATGGAGAAAAGTAACATAAAGTAAATTGCAAAGAGATAAAGAATATATAAGATTTGAAGATAAAATAATTGTTGTATGATAAATCCCAGTTTCAGAAGATCTCTCCCGATGAAGAATGAGGGACTGAAAAAAAGGTAGAAAAGGGTTTCATAGGCTACACAGTACATCCATGAGTGGACCATTTGTGAAATCAGAAAAATTAATAAAGTACATAATGTAACAGCTTCAATTTCAAACCCAATAAAATGTATGTTCCCTTCCTTTGGATTTCCCTAGAACACCCAAAACCAAGCTCACCTTTATCAAGTCAATTCCAACTCGCAGTGGCTCTATACTGGATTTCTGAGACTGTAAATCCTTGTGGGAGCAGACAGGCTCATCTTCCTCCCACAAAGTGGCATGTAGGTTTGAACTGCTGACCCAACACCTAACCTACGGCATCACCAGAGTTCCTTCTGGATTTTCCTAGCCATCATTATTTGTGTCGCACACCTCTCACGGAATCACTGTTATGTTTCAATATAGCCAAAGAATCTTGAACTGGTTTCCTGTTTGTCCACCTATTCTGTGAGCATCATAAGAATTACCACTGGTCACTGTAACAAAAGGTCCTCACAAGGACAAAAGCGCACCATGGGAGTGCAGTTACGGTCCCACACACATGTCTATGTGTGTGTGCATGTTTAAGTGCAAATAAGAATCTGCATGCATGTGCACTCTACCTTTGTGTGCTGGGATATGCATGGATATGTGGTATGGTATATGTGCATATGAAGATAGTACACATGTGTGAGTGCATGATCTGTGTGTATAGGTATGTGAATGTGTGTGCATGTGATCATGTGGGTGTGCATGAGAGCACCAGGTGGAGATGGTGCCAAATGAAGCCTTGGGGAAACTAGCCTAAACACCAGAGTGGGGAGGGAGAGGGAAGGCAGAGTAATCTTATGTTTACAGTTTCTGTGAATACATGGCCTCAGGACCTTTCTGTGCAAAGTCAACTCCAGCATCCTGACTGACAGTCCCCATAATGCAGGGAGATGAAAAACAAACATTGAAACTTAATTGGAAAGTTGACTCAATGGTGATGAAGTTTGCTTGGAAGCAAACTACAGCAACAATATGGACACAGAGATGTGGGCTCGGCTTCTACGGGAAGCCTGGGCTAGAGAGTCTGTGACGTTGTCAAAATTGAGCATTATACCAAACAGAGACTCCCAAACAGGAAAAAAGGGATTAGGATGACACAGGGAAACAATAATTACACTTCTGTGCTGCCTGGACGCCCAGGACCCAGGTATAAAAGCCACCGACTGGAAGGAGTCTCCACTCCAGAACCCACCTTCGCCCTGACACTTCTCCAGCGAAACACAACAAGATGTGTGACACCTCCTGCTCCTCAGGCAACCAGTCGGGCAGTTCCATGCCCATGTACTGCACACCCCTGACTTGTGTTTCCACTGCCAGCTCCTCGTCCTCGTCCTCGGGCTCTGGGAGCTCCTCCAGTCACCCTGTGTCCTATATGACTGTGCTGTACAGCCCTGTGAGCGGCATGGCCTCCTCCAGCCAGTCACCCTGTGGGGCTTCCAGTAGCTCCTCCGGTAGAGGCCAGTCATCTTGTGGCAGCTCTTCCAGCGGCATGACCAGTGGCTCATCCAGCCATGGCCAAGTTGCCATCCTTGTTCCTGTGAGCAGCAGTTCCTCCTCCAGCCACTCACCCTGTGGGACTTCCAGCAGCAACTCTGGTGGCAGCCAGTCATCTAGTGGCAGCTCTTCCGGAGGCATGACCAGCGGCACGTCCAGCCCTGGCCAAGTAGCCTGCATTGTGCTCATGAGCGGTGAGCCCTCTTCCAGCCAGTCACCAAGTGGGTCTTCCAGCAGCTGCTCTGGAGGCGGCAAGTCATTATGTGGCAGCTCTTCCTGTGGTGTAACCTGCAGCACATCCAGCCCTGGCCAAGTTTTCCACTTTGTGCCCGTGAGCATCGTGTCCTTGTCCAGCCAGTCATCCTGTGGGGTTTCCAGCAACTCCTCTGGTGGCAGCCAGTCATCTAGTGGCAGCTCTTCCGGAGGAATGACTGGCGGTGCATCCAGCCCTGGCCAAGTTGTCCACTTTGTGCCTGTGAGCAGCGTATCCTTGTCCAGCCAGTCATCCTGTGGGTCTTCCAGCAGCTCCTCTGGTGGCTGCCAGTCATCTAGTGGCAGCCCTTCCAGTGGAATGACTGGCGGTGCATCCAGCCCTGGTCAAGTTGCCATCCTTGTGCCTATGAGCAGCGGTTCCTCCTCCAGTCAGTCATCCTGTGGGGCTTCCAGCAGCTCTTCTTGTGGTGGCCAGTCATCTAGTGGCAGCTCTTCTGGAGGCATGACCGGCGGCATGTCCAGCCCTGGCCAAGTAGCCTGCATTGTGCTCATGAACGGCATGTCCTCTTCCAGCCAGTCACCCAGTGGGTCTTCCAGCAGCTGCTCTAGTGGTGGCAAGTCATTATGTGGCAGCTCTTCCTGTGGTGTAACCTGCAGCACATCCAGCCCTGGCCAAGTTGTCTACTTTGTGCCCGTTAGCGGCATGTCCTCCTCCAGCCAGTCACCCTGTGGAACTTCCAGCAGCTCCTCTGGTGGCGGCCAGTCATCGAGTGGCAGCTCTTCCGGAGGCATGACTGGCGGCACATCTAGTCCTGGCCAGGTTGTCTTTCTTGTGCCTGTGAGCAGCAGTTCCTCCTCCAGCCAGTCATCCTGTGGAGCTTCCAGTGGCTCCTCTGGTGGAGGCCAGTCATCTACTGGCAGCTCTTCTGGAAGCATGACCTGTGGCATGTCCAACCCTGGTCAAGTGGCCTTCTTTGTGCCCATGACCTGCAAGCCTGCCATGTACATGGTCCCCTCCAGCCAGTCTTCCTGCTCATAAACATCTACTGCCCAACCCAAATACCCTGGAACTACTGCTCTGGTCATACACAGGAGCCATGGTGAGATCTTTCCTTCTGAGTCAACACTGCATCAGTGCAAACTAAGAAGGGCTTCTTCCCCAGATCCCCTTGGAGTGTGGGCAGAGGCACAATCCAACAACCTTGCTTCTGGCTTTCTCCTTGTCTTCCTCCACCACAACTTTCAAGAAAAATCAACCTTACAACAAAGATCATTCCCACCCCCTCCATATACAGAGTAGACAAGGATGGGCAACTTGGACATTGGCTACCCAAAAGGGGGGGGGGGGCTACAAAGGCAAAAAGTGACTGGCTTACAAGCTTTCAAGAGGGAACCTAGATCCAGAGGGCATGGAGGAAAGTAGAATCTCCACTGAGTGGTATCCAATCTGTCTAGGCGGGGCTGATGAAAGGAAATGAGGACAGGTCTCTTGTGATACAATAGTGAATAATTGTTATCAGAACTGATTGTGAGGGTTGGAAATGTAAAGGTAGGCATTTTGTAGCAAGGACAGGAGTGATTGATTTTGCAGTCTAGGAGCGGAGGTCCCTGGGACCATCAAGGGAGAAGAGTGGAATGTGGGACCCTACCCAGAGAAGCAGTGATGCCTGAGATGGAGGCAGATGGAGGCAGAGATGATGACATGGAGAGTTGGAGCAGCTGAGGATGTTAGACACAGAGAGAGAGAGGGGATGTGTGCTGATGACCAGGGGTCAGTCTTGTAGGGTATACCCTTTGGTTGGTTGATGATGCATGGAGGGGCTTGTAACCATGGCAATGAAATGATTTAGGATAGGATGAATGTAAAACTAATGTTCTCACATGTAAACTAGCACATAATTCACAATAAAACATAAAAAAAAAAAAAAAAAGACAAGAAAAATCATAATATCATCTGGATTTTCCCTAAATTAATAAATTTGCTGGGTTTCTTTCTTCTTCTTTGGTATCTCATGGTCTAAAGTGTTGTTTTCTAAGACTTGCCCAATGTGAAAGTTAACACCACCAAATGGGAGGCCCCGAGTGGCCCAGGGAAAAGGAGAAGCAGAGTCACAGCTCTCTGCCCACGATTCTTCAAACTGAACAAGAGGGGTCTCTGCTATTTAGAGGATCCCATCTCTTCCTCTTACCATACAAATACCCTCCTTGTTCTGATGTGCCATTTCCCATCTTGCTCCCAATTTGGGGGATGAGAATGTTCATTTGTGTGTCGTTTTATGTTTACATGCATTTGTGGGGGGTCGGGGTATGAATGTATATGTAACTGCACATGTGTGCTTAAGTGTATTATGCATTTGTGCATGTGTTATATGATTGTGCCTCTGAGTACATGTGTGAGTATGTGTACATGACTGTGCCTCTGATCACATGTGTGCAAGTTGTGTGTGTGTATACTTGTACATACCTGCATGACAGTACGCTTGACTGACTACACATGTGTATAATTGTGCACATGTGTGAGAGTATTGTGTGTGTTCATTTATATATGTGTGAGTGGGTTGATGTGTGTCCATGTACATGACTTAGAGGGGGCACTGTGTGCAATCACGTGTGTCATTTCACGTTTGCAGAGGTACATGGGAGTGAAGGGATCATGTATGTTTTACGTGAATGTTTATTGGCATATGCATTCATGTACATTGTGTTTGATGTGTACACTGACATGTGGGAACTGGGGTGTGTATATATACATTCAAGGAAAACTGGTAGCATAGTGGGTATGAGTCAGGGTAACCTCTAGGTCAGCAGTTCAAAATTACTAGCAGTTCCGTGAGAGAAAGATGAGGATTTTTACTGCCATAAATATTTGCAGCCTCAGAAACCCTATACAGGGTCTCAATGAGTCAGAACCCACTCCATGATACACCGTCACCTCCACCACCATGCATCCATTATATGACTGTATACATATGTGTATGTGTGTGAGTCCACCTGTTATGGGAGCTGTCAGGACATTTCACAATCATAGAACTCAGAGATGAACAAATATTTGTATGGCCTACAAACCTGGATGAGCAGAACTTGGAGACCCATGGACAGCACACAAATTCCCCCCTCACTTCCCTGTTCAAACCCCCTCTGCAGAACCATCTCTTACCAGGCCCTTGTCTGATATTGAGGGCAGGTTCCTCCACCCTCACATGGTGAATGCCTTCTGATTATTTCAAAAGAGAGTCTTGGGGGCAGGGCTTGATGGCGGCTAGGGTGAAGGTGTAGTGAAGGTCACCATCAGCAATAACTCAGAATTCCAGGCAAAAAAGAGGCAAGACAGAGTTCCAAAACTCAGACCCACAGAGATAGGAATAGTTTTAAGGTTTGAAGGCTTATAGCCTGTGGAATTTGGAGCTGAGGTGGGAAATTGTGTATTTTTGAATCTGCCAGCTAGGCTCAGAGGTCTGAACCCACATGCTGGGTGAGACCAAGCAGCGGGATGAAATAGGGGCCGCAGAGATGCCACAGAAACACGCCACGGGAACCTTGGGGGGAAAAAAGGTGCACATTATACTTTGCTGATTTTGTGCGGTTCCGATTTTATTTTTTTCTTTGGTGTCAGGTGATAGGTGTGCTCACTGTTTGCCCACCTCCATTCGGGTGAATAGAGGTAGGGGCTTAGCCAAGTGGCCACAACCCACCCTCACTGCTGGCAGTTTCCTCTGCCAGGAACCCATACACTCAGCCCAAGCTGAGACGCGGATTTGGTGGGCCTTTTTTAACTGGTTTGAGAGGGGTCCTGGCGTAGCGCTGTAGGTTAAGGTGCTGCACTGCAAATTCTTTTGAACTGCAAGGTCGGTGGTTCAAGCTCACCAGCCGCTCCTCGGAAACCCTATACTGGAGACGCGGATGTGCGTCCTATTTGGTCTGCTTTTTTTCACTGGTTTGAGAGGCATCCTGGCGTAGCACTGTGGGTTAAGGCACCACTGCAAAGCCTTTTGAACTGCAGGGACGGTGGTTCAAACTAACCAGCTGTTCCTTGGAAACCCTATACAGGAGTCACGGATGTGTGTCCTATTTGGTCTGCCTTTTTTCACTGGTTTGAGAGGAGTCCTGGCGTAGCGCTGTGGGTTAAGGCGCCACATGGAAAATTCTTTTGAACTGCAAGGTCGGTGGTTCAAGCTCACCAGCCACTCCTCAGAGACCCTATACAGGGTTGCTACGGGTCGGGGTCGGAATTGACTCGACAGCACTTAACAACAAGGAGAGGAGGGAAGAAGTGACTGAAAGAGAGTTAGGATATTAAAGACATACTTATATAAAGCTACAGAATTATATTTATTTATTTATTTTCTTCTTCCTCTTTTTCTTCTCCGCCCCACTCTCCCTTTTTGTGATTAGATACTGCTGTATTTAGTCTTGTTTTTGCTG
>NW_006408933.1:285353-286343 GCF_000296735.1 Chrysochloris asiatica | reverse complement strand
ACATATATAATTCAATCCCAATCCAGATTCCAAAGACATTCTTCAAAGAGATGGAAAAAACAATTACAAACTTTATATGAAAAGGAAAGAGACCCAGGATAAGTAACACACTGCTTAAGAAGAAGAATAAAGTTGGAAGCCTCTCACTCCCAGATTTCAAAATTTACTACATAGCTACAGTGGTCAAAATAGCTTGGTACTGGTACAATGAAAGATACATTTATCAATGGAACAGAATAGAGAATCCAGAAATTAACCCATCCACGTACAGCCAAATGATTTTCAAAACAGGGCCTAAGTATATTGCAAGGAGAAGAGATAGTCTCTACAAGAGATGGTGCTGGTAGAACTGGAAATCTATATGCAAAAGAGTGAAATAAGACCTTTACCTCATGCCTTATACAAAAACCAACTCAGCATAGATTAAAGACCTAAATGTGAATCCCAGAATTATAAAGGCCATCAATGAAAAAATAGGAACAAATTTGAAGACTCTAATACAGAACATACACAGAGTACCAAACATCTTGAAAATTACCCAAACAAAAGTAGACAAAATAGATGATTGGGACATACTAAAATTTTTAAATGTATGTGCATCAAAAGACTTCACCAAAAGAGTGAAAAGGGAGCCCAGAGAATAGGAAAAAAATCTTTTGCATCGACGCATCAGACAAGATACTAATTTCTAAAATATATCGGAAAGCACAACACCTCTACAATAAAAAGACAAACGACCCAATTAAAAAATGGGCACAGGACATGAACAGACACTTCACCAAGGAGGCGATCTGAGCATGTCAACAAACACATGAAGAAATGTTCACAATCACTAGCCATTATTGTTAGATGCCACCGAGTCAGTACCGACTCAGTACCGGCTCATAGCGACCTTGTGCCCGCAGAATGAAACACTTGGCTTATCCATCTCACAGGGGGTCATCCTCTTTTTCTATGACCCTCCACCTTACCAAACATGATCTCCTTCTC
>NW_006408933.1:277931-284848 GCF_000296735.1 Chrysochloris asiatica | reverse complement strand
AATGGCGACAGCCTAAGTGCCTATCAATGGAAAAATGGATAAACAAATTTTGGTACATACACACAATGGAATATTATGCTACCTTGAAGAATAACAAGAAAGCTGCAAGTCACCATATAACATGGATGAACCTTGAGGACATTATGCTGAGTGAAATCAGTTAGTCACAAAAGTACTGAATAAGACCTTATTGTAAAAGCTTAAGAAAAACTATCTACACTCAAATGAAGGGGAAAAAAATGCTTTGCTTGGTACCAGGGTGTATGGGGTTGGTTTAGGAGATGAAAGGAAAGGTGAAGCACAAGATAGAGAATAGACAAAGGATAGTTTGGGTTCTGGGGTGGTGGAATACACAAGAATGGGGAAAGGAATGGAAGAACAAGGCAGATGGAAAACCATATAGGTACGTTTGCATGGGCTAAGTGGAACAGAGTTACATAATGATGTATGCGCACCCTTGGGAAAAACAGGGCTCTGGGATACAGGGATGAGGCATGGTTTGAATGGGTTAAAGAGGGGAAATAATGTTAAAATACTTGGCTATCTTTTGAATGTTGGTATCCTTTGCCTACTAGTGTAAAATAGACATCTGAGGGAGACAGAAAGGAATAGTCAGAAACATCACCATAGAAAGCTTATAAGTTTCAGCCTATAACTGACTGGAATACCTAAAATGGGGCTAGAACTTGCCCAGTGAAGGAGGTTTCCTGTGGAGCCTTTGCATAGCATAAGACCATAGGTGAAATGCTGATTCCCATTCACAATCCTCTGAGTTGGGAAATTTCCACTTGAAAGGACAAGCATACCAGCCTGGAGTGGCTAAAAGAACAGAAGATACTTTTTGAAAGAAAGACCAGCAGGAAAAAATAAAAACAATAATGGTAGTCTGATTGACTACTACAAGAACAAGCAAGCTGTTTGCCCAGGAGCCATCAAGGCAAGTGGTCAGTTCTCCTCAGGACAAACCTCCTTCCAAGACTGAGACTGAAAGGGAATACACGAGCAGGCATGTGGTCTTGCTGAGGACCACATTGGTCTACTGATAAGGGAAGTGGGGGAGAAACAGCAATGAAGTTGTGAGCTAAGTCTGACCACATTCATTAGACTCCTGTCAGCCTGGGTTGAGACCTGGTTGGCAAGCAATATGGCAAGACCTGGGGATTCCTGGGTCCAGGGACAGGGACATGGCCACAGAAAACTAGAACAGAGAGTGAAGTGTTCAGCTGATATGAAATGAGAGGAGATGCACAAGAACACCCATACTTGCAGATAGTACCCACTTGACCTGGCTTCAATGGCTGGATGACCTCAACCAGAGGAAGAAAGAAGAGAAAAACAAAGAGAAATCTGCCACAGTTTGATATACTTGATCTATGCTCATGGATGTAGTAACTCAAAAGAGCGAACAAATCTTTACAGCAAGGATCATTCCCACCCCTTCTGTGCACAGGGTTGACAGGAATGGGAAACTTAGACATTGGCTACCCAAAATGGGGAGACTAGAAAGGCAAGAAGTGACTGTCTTAAAAGCTTTCAAGAGAGAGCCTAGTTCCAGAGGGTGCAGGTAAAGGTAGAATCTCCAATGAGTGGTTTCCAAACTGTCTGGATGGGACTGATGAAAGGAGATGGGGATATGATTCTTGTGGTACAATGTGAATAATTGCTATCAGGACTGACTGTGAGTGTTGCAAATATAAAGGTAGATGTTTTGTAACAAAAGGAGGGGAGTGATTGATTTTGCAGTCCAGGAGCAGAGGACCCCGGAACCATCAAAGGAGAGAAGAGGGTGCAAGACTATGGACTAGACACAAAGGCTGTATGGAACCTCTACAACAAAGATACAGAAAACCAAATGAGACAGCTGCAGATGATAGTCCTAAAACTCTGAGCTGCAGATATTCTCCCACTCTATCTGGGACCCTCTAATGTGATCCCTTTCAGGGCAGTTGGTAGTGTTAGTGCGGCAACATCTAGTTCTGCTCTCAGAGTCATGATGTTCACATGTTCCATTAATCCATTGGACTAATAGAGTCCAAGCCTCTACAATTTTCAGCCAAGCAATAGATGGGTATACAGTAGGGGACAGCATGAGTAAAGTATACTCGCCATGGAATAGTCAATCATTCAAAATCAAAAGGGCAACATTTTCCTAAGAACAAAATTGAGAAGGGATGAGAAAGTGAGTGAATGCAAATAGGGATAATAAGGAAGATATGGGGTAACTTGTTGCACATAGAGGATTGCAATCATTGAGATGAAACAAAGAGCATGATTTTTGAAGACAGCACTGAAAGCAAAGGAGGGAGGCTGTGGTCCTCCCAAAACTGAAGTCAAAATCATTATTTTTTTTGGCATTGAAGACCAAGAAGTCAGTGCTGAAAGGTATCCATAATCACAAAAAAGAGATCCACACGTCACCCACGTTCTGGGGGTCCAAGACACTGAGGCTCCAACAGAAGCACAAATATTCTCAGAAGAATGCCCCCAGAGAAACAAGCTTGACCATTATGCCATCATCAAGTTCCCTCTCACAACTGAGTCAGCCATGAAGAACATTGAAGATAATAACACATTTGTGATCTTTGTGGATGTCAAGGACAACAAGCACCCAATCAAACAGGCTGTGAAGTAGCTGTATGACATTGACGTAGCCAAGGTCAACACCTTGATCAAGCCTGATGCAGAAAAAAAGGCATATGTTCGACTGGCTCTTGACTACGATGCTTTGGATGTTGCCAACAAAATTGCAATCATCTAAACAAGTCCAGCTGGATAAACCTAAATATAAATTTTTCAATACAAACAAACAAACAACAAGCTGTATGATTTTTTAATGTAAAGCTGATGATCTTGTCTGTAACCTTTCACTCAATTCATGACAAAATATTTAAATAACAATAAAAATAAAGTAAAAGGAGAAAGAAAAATATACCTAGAAAACATTAATC
The DNA here is from genome assembly GCF_000296735.1 of Chrysochloris asiatica. Classification (NCBI taxonomy): domain Eukaryota; kingdom Metazoa; phylum Chordata; class Mammalia; order Afrosoricida; family Chrysochloridae; genus Chrysochloris; species Chrysochloris asiatica. The sequence continues at coordinate 281,900 of NW_006408933.1, read as the reverse complement.
AAAAGATATCTGGTACAATTGCTTTAATAGACATTAAAACTTTGCTGTGAATAAAGATGATCTCGAATTAATGATAATAAGGTTTAATTCACCAAGAAGATATAATAAATACCGAAGTCTATGTATCACAAGTAGAGACTCAGTGTTGAAAAATCTGGTGGACTCCATAGAGGACACAAATCCTCTGTCATATAAAATACTCTTCAAATTGATAGATAAAGCAGACAAAACTATATGAAAGGTCAATTGATTTAAATTCTGAAATGGGGAACTTCCAGTGAAATGGCATACAAGGTAGACACATGAACTAGACCCTCGATAACAAAGATACAAGAGACTAAATAAAACAGACACAGATGCAAATCTTGGAACCCTGAATGTCAAAAGAAAGGTTAGAGAAGTGGTGGAGTGTTTGCTGGGAGGAGAATCTGAACAGGGACGGTGAGAGTAGGAGACTGGTAGACAGCAGATCAGATGTGGTGCAACCATTTGAACCTTTCTTTGTGAGCAGCTTTGGCAACAGAAGGTGGCCTGGCAGAACTGTGTCACACAGGTGAATGGAAAGGTAAGATTCTTTCTTTTCCCCCATGCTCCCCTGGTGACCAAGGGTCTGGTTAAATTAGTGAACATGGTTGGAAGCCACACCAGTGTGACATGGGGTCAGCTGCTCTAATTTTGTGTGCTGTTTTGTTGTCTGGATTCAAGTGGGATCAGCACAGGACCTACAAAACCAACAGTATTTAACCAATCACCCAATCCTCGACTGCTCTGTGGTGCTAAAAGACACTGAAACTAGCTCCATCAAGGGATTCCATGAACTACTTCCAGACTGAGTGCCCTGGACATAGATAACATTCAGGCTGACAGGAACTCCATCTAGAACCAGGAACTCCAATGCCACATCCCTCCCACACTCATCTTGTTGCCCCTAGGCTTGCAGGAGCCACCCAGAAAGAAAACTTTGCTCTGGGTCAACAACAGCTGCATTGTCTTTTGTTTTTATTTTAAGATTTTTTTTTCCCTTTTGTTGTTTCATTGTTTATGTTTGTCTATTCTTTCTCCTCCTTCTTCTTCTCTTTCTGTTCCTTTGAATTTTATCCTTTCTATCTCTGCTTTTGTTTTTTCCTTCTTTTCTTCTGTTTCTCATTTCCCATCTTTTTTCTCCCTTTTGATATTTCCATATACAGTTTAGTCTCTCTTTTCATCACACCTATCATTGGTTTTTCTAAGTGTTTTGTTGTTGTTGTTGTTAAGTGCCATCGAGTCGGTTCCAACCCATAGCGACCCTGTACAGGGTTTCCAAGGGTGTAAATCTTTACAGGAGTAGAAAGCCTCATCTTTCTCCCATGGAGCGGCTGGTAGTTTCGAACCGCTGACCTTACGGTTCGCAGCCCGATTCGTAACCACTATGCTACCAGAGCTCCTTTTCTAAGTGTATTTTTTTTTAATTCCTACCTTTTATTTTTCTTCTTTTATAGCTTTATTTTCCTGTACTTCGTTTCTCTTTTTAGATATTCATCAGTGTTTCTTTTTATTTCATCTTTTTATTTTCTCACTTATTTTTTTCTTTTCTTTAGCTCCATTCCCCGGCTCTCTTTTGGCTATAGTTTTTATATTCATTTTTTTCTGATTGTTATAATATTTTCTCTCTTTATTATTTTATCTTTTAATTGTTAGTACTTTGCTTATTCTGTTTTATTTCTTTGAGTGTGCGTGTGTGGTCAGGGATGTGGGGGAGTTCTCTTTCCCACCTAACAGGAGACAGCAACTATTCCATACAGCCCAGACATAAATGTACCCTCTGAAGCTCCATCCACTGAGAAAGAGCCAATACCAGCTCCTATATCACCTGATTAACAATATACATCAACTAATACCAGCCAAACTCACCCTAAACTGAGGGGCACAAATGGCAAATAAGAACAATGTATACACTTCCATTCCATAACTACACTCACAAGAGACAGTTGGTGAGACCCTAAGAACACACCAAAATACAATCATCAATTAAATACAAAGACAACCTCACAATGTCCCAGAGACAGCAGACAATTTTAGCTCACAGGAAGAAACAAGAAAGGTTGGCACAAAGAAACGACCAAGATGCAGAGCCAGAATATGTTTCTAATGAAGAAAAGGTAATGGAACTAACTGAAAAGGAATTCAAAAGAATGATATTTAGGTGCCTTCAAAGGATTAACAAAAAGATCAAGGGAAACAAGAACACAGAAAAACTTCAGAAGAATTCAGAAAACAACCATGAAGAGGAAGAACTTACAAGTGACTGGAATTCCAGAACAGGAAGATACAACAAAAAACAAAAAATAGTCACAGATACATTTTTCATACAAGAAGCTGAATGAATCCCAAACAAGATGGATTCCAAAGGAAAATCACCAAGACATATCATAATCAAACATTTTATTTCCAAAAACAAGAAAAGAACCCTGAGAACAGTTTGGGGGAAATGGGAAGTTACCTACAAAAGAGAACCAATAAGAATAACCTCTGATTTCTCTGCAGTAGAGAAGACAGACAGAAGGTAATCAGACGACATGCATAAAACTCTGAAAGTAAAAAAATTGTCAACCAAGAATCATATATATACCCCAAATTGGGGGGGGGGGGCTACAAAGGCAAGAAGTGACTGGCTTATAAGCTTCCAAGAGGGAACCTAGATCCAGAGGGCATAGAGGAAGGTAGAGTCTCCAGTGAGTAGTAGCCAATCTGTCTAAGAAGGGCTGATGAAATGAAAAGCAGATGGGTCTCTTGTGATGCAATAGTGAATAATTCTTATCAGGACTGATTGTGAGGGTTGGAAATGTAAAGGTGGCCTTTTTACAGCAAGGAGGGGAGTGATTAACTTTTCAGTCTAGGAGCAGAGGTTCCTGGGACCATCAATGGAGAAGACTGTAGAGTGGGACCCTACCCAGAGAAGCAGTCACGCCTGAGATGGAGACAGAGGCAATGATGTGGAGAGATGGAGTGGCTGGGGACTTGAGATCCAGAGAGGGAAAGGGGCTGTGTGCTGATGACCAGGGAGTGGGAGGAGGCAGACTTGCTGGGTATGCCCTTTGGTTGGTTGATGATGCATGGATGGGATTGTAACTATGGCAATGAAACGATATATGATAGAATGAATGTAAAACCAATGGTCTCCCATGTAAACTATCACATAATTCACAATAAAACATTTATTTAAAAAAAAAATCATATATACAACAAATTTGTCCCTCAAATATGAGAACAAAATTAGGACATTTTCTGACAAACAGACATTAAAAGAATTTGCAATGAATAGTCAAACTTTATTTTAAAAATGCTACAGAGTGTTCTTTAGACTGAGTGCCAACAACCTTAGATTACTATATAAGACAACATCACCCACAACTCAATCCAGATTTATAAGTATTTAAATTTTTTTTAAACTACAAGTCTGACAATAGTGAACCAGAGATATCAATTTATAATGAAACCAACTGCAAAGTAAAAAGCTATCCCATGGTACATGGAAAAAATTGTAATGGAACAAAGTATATGATTTATTGAATGTAAAAATGGTGATCTGCTCTGTAAACCTTCACTCAATTCACAATAAAAGGCTTAAAATAATTAAAAAGACATTTTAAAAGTTTTTTTTTTAACTTGAAAAAATGTAAATACTTTTCTTTAACTTGAAATGAGTTAAACTCATAAGTTTCTTTAACTTGAAATGAGTCACTTATGATGTAAGTGACACTGGCCAATTATTATTTGTGGTACATTATGTCACAAAGGGCTTCCAACTTCATAAAGAAATGTTTCCAATTTATTATATGAAAAATTGAAGTCTTGGTATAGGTATTTGAATCCTTAACATTTGTCAAGGAAGTATTATAAATAGATATGAGCTCTGGTAGCATAGTGGTTACGAATCAGGCTGCGAACCTTAAGGTCAGCAGTTCAAAACTACCAGCTGTTCCGTGGGAG
>NW_006408933.1:274477-277421 GCF_000296735.1 Chrysochloris asiatica | reverse complement strand
AAGTCAGTTCTGACCCACAGCAACCCTGGATAGTGTTTCCTAGGAGCAGCTGGTGAGCTTGAACTGCCAACTTGTAGTTCAAACGGCTTTGCCGTCTGGTGCATTAACCCACAGTGCCACACCAGGGCACCCAAAAATCAAACTTACCTTCATCAAGTCAATTCCAACTCACAGTGACTGTAAATCCTTGAAGGAGCAGACAGACTTATCTTCCTCCCACAATGGGACATGTAGGTTTGAACTGCTGACCCTATGTTTAGCAGCCAACACCTGACCCACAGCACCACCAGAGTTCCTTCTGGATTTTCCTAAATGTCTTTATTTGTGTCGCACGCCTCTCACAGAATCACTGTTAAGTTTCAATGTAGCCAAAGCATCCTGACCTGGTTTCCTGTCGGTCCACCTGTGCTGTGAGCATCATAAGAATTACCCCTGGTCACTATAACAAAAGGTCCTGGCAAGGAAAATAGCACACTGTGTGAGTCCAGGTATGGTCAAGCACACAGACTTATAGGTGTGTGTGTATGTGTGTGTGTGTGTGTGTGTATGTGTCAGCATGTTTAAGTGCAAATGAGAATGTGTGTGCATGTGCACTGTACCTGGGTGTGCTGGGGTATGCATGGATATGTGGTCCATGTGCATATGAAGATACGTACACATGTGTGAGCTCATCTGTGTGTACAGGTATGTGTATGCACATGTGTGATCGTGTGAGTGTGTATGTGAGCACCAGGTGGAGATGGTGCCAAATGAAGCCCTGGGGATACTAGCCTGAGCACAGGAGGAGGGAGGGAAAGGGAAGGCAGAGGCATACTGTGTTTAAAGGTTCTGTGAAAACATAGCCTCAGGGCCTTTCTGTGCAAAATCAACTCCAACATCCTGACTCATCATCCCCATAATGCAGGGAGATGACAAACAAACATCGAGACTGAGTTGGAAAGTTGATTCAATGGTGCTGTAGACACAAAAACTGCTTGGAAGCAAACTTCAGCAAGAATATGAACACAGAGAAGTGGGCTCAGCTTCTTCAGGAAGCCTGGGCTGGAGAGTCAGTGACGTGGTCTAAGTTGAGCATTATGCCAAACAGAGACTCCCAAACAGGAAAATAAGGGGTTAGGAAGACACAGTGAAACAATAATTACACTTCTGTATTGCCAGGACGCCCACAACCCAAGTATAAAAGCCACCGACTGGAAGGATGCTCCACTCCAGAACCCACCTCCTCCCTGATACTTCTCCAGCAAAACACAACAAGATGTGTGACACCTCCTGCTCCTCGGGAAGCCAGTCGGGCAGTTCCATGCCCATGCACTGCACACCCCTGAGTTGTGTTCCCACCACCAGCTCCTCATCCTCGGGCTCTGGGAGCTCCTCCAGTCACCCTGTATCCTATGTGATTGTGCTGTACCGGCCCGTGAGCAGCATGGCCTCCTCCAGCCAGTCACCTAGTGGGTCTTCCAGCAGCTGCTCAGGTGGCAGCAAGTCATTATGTGGCCGCTCTTCCTGTGGCATGACCTGTTGTGCATCCTGCCCTGACCAAGGTACTTGCTTTGTGCCCGTGTGTGGTGTGGCCTCCTCCAGCCAGTCACCTTGTGGGGGCTCCAGCTCTGGCTCTGGTGGAGGCCAGTCATCTTGTGGCAGCTCTTCCAGTGGCATGATCTGCAGCATGTCCAGCCCTGTTCAAGTTGCCTGCCTTGTACCTGTAAGCTGTAAGCCCACTATGTGTGTGCCCGTGAGCTCCAAACCTACTCTCTGCATCCCTGTGAGCTGCAAGCCTGCCATGTATGTGGTCCCCTCCTGCCAGTCTTCCTGCTCATGAACATCTACTGCCAAACCTGAATACTCTAGAAGAGCTGATCTGCTCATCTGCAAGAGCCATGGTGAGAACTACCCTTCAAGTCAACACTGGGTCAGAGCAAGATACAAAGTGCCTCTTCCCCAAATCACCTTTGAGTGTGCCCAGAGACACAATCCAACAATGCTACTTCTGGATTTATCCTTGTCTTCACCCATCACCACAGCTTTTAAGAAAACTCAACCTTTCATCAGGATCTCCCCTAAATTAATAAATTTGTCAGATTTCTTTCCTCTTCTTTGGAGTCTCGTATTCTAAAGTGTTGTTTGCTAAGACCTGCCCAATGTGAGAATGGGAGGCCCTTAGTGGCCAAGGGGAAAGGAGAAAATGAGTCACAGCTTTCTGCCCATGGTTCTTCAAGCTGAACAAGAGGGGTCTCTGTTACTTACAGGGTTCCACATTTTCCTCTTCTCGTGCAAATCCCCTCCTTGTTCTGATGTGCCATTTCCCATCTTGCTCCCAAATTGGGGGACCAGAATGCTTGTTTGTGTGTGATTGTATGTTTACATGTATATGGGGGGGGGGTGCGTGAAATTGTATGAATAGTATTAATCTGGTTCAAATATCCAAAGCCCCAAAAGCTTAAATATAAAAATCTCCAGACTACCTAGATTAAAATATTGCAAAATCATTTCAACATTCATCATCTGCCTGAAATGCATAAATGAAAAGTGGTTAGAAATGAAGCAGTCAGTAGTAGAAATGAGGCAGAATTTCCTTAGAGAGACTTGTTAGAGTGCTATGTACCTCTCACCCACAGAAGAGAGAAAAGAGTGAAATATTTGACTTAGAATTAAAGAATCAAGAGTGTCATCTAAGAGGTGATGTGCTTTCCACTTGTAAGAGGCTTACAGGGTACACCTTTTGGTTGGGTGAGGATGCAAGGACAGTATGGTAACTATGCCAATGAAACGATAGATGATAGAATGAATGTAAAACTAATGTTCTCCCATGTAGACTATCACACAATTCACAATAAAACATTTATTTAAAAAAAATAAATAAAAGGAGAAATACTGCATAGGACCATTATTGTAAAAGCTTAAGAAAAAAATACCCACACTAAAAGGGGGAAAAAATTCTTTTTTG